>NC_056735.1:1690830342-1691130342 GCF_019279795.1 Protopterus annectens
GAAAAAGTGTTAAATCACATGACCACAAAATTTAAAGAAATACAGCTAAAATATATATTATTTGAACAGCACATAAAAACATGTACATGTAAATGCAACATAAAAACTGTATAAAAATAGATACAAAACTTCCTATAAGCAAGTAAAAATACTGCTTTAGCTAACAAGAAAACAAACATAATACAATTGCAAATGCAAAGGCAAATACTCTCATCTGGCTAGTGGTCTTGACTTAAGTTTGGGTTTAATGGGTACAAACTCATTCAACCCATGCCAAAAATCTTTCCTCAGCCTGATAATCCACTTCGCTTCCATCTGTTCTGTTTGATTCCTTATATCTCCACCCCTTATAGTTTCATAGACTCTACCAATAACAAGAAATTTGAATGTGTGCCTAGAATCAGTGGCCAGTACATGTTTTGACAAAGCACTAGTTGTGCTTCACTTTTGTATATAATAAACATGCTCCTTTATTCTCTTCCTTAGAGCCCTATCAATTTTTCCTATATATAATTTGGAGCATTCCCTACAGTAGGCTAAATAAACAACATGTTCTGTGCTGCAAGTAGCAAATATATGAAGCTCATAGTCCTTTTTTGGTCTGGATGTGTAAATTTTGCACTCCTGTCAATGTATGAACACATTGAACACCTACCACAGGGCATCGTGACTTTATTTCTATGCTGCACAGAATCCATGGTGGCGTAACAAAACTGCCTTTTCAATGATTTCATATTTCTAAAAAGGAATCTGGGAGTAGTGTCTATCAGCTTACTGATGTCACGGTCCATTGTTAAAATCCCCCAATGATTCTTAATAACATTCATATAGGAAGAAACATCAGAAGAATAATATAGGGGAACCCTTAGTTTATAATCCTTTCTTCTATCCTTCATTGCCTGGTGTGTCTTTCTAGAAAAGTAAGGTTTAGCTGTGCTAGATCTAAGACACTGAACCTCACCGATGTTCCTTAAAATATTGTGTGTATCATAACCTCTGTCAACCAATTCCATGTGTAAAATATTAAGTTGGTTGTCAAAATCACTGTCCCGGACGTTAAGCCTAGAAGCTCTAAATATTTGATTCCTGACAACATTCTGAAAAATGTGTGTGTGTGTGGGGGTGCATACTGTCTCTAGCTAATAAATGATTAACATGACAGGACTTCCTATATAGTCTGGTGAACAAACCTCCATCACCATCCATCTCTACAGTGACATCCAAAATATCTATTTTACTAGAGGACACATTGGAAGTAAATCTTAAAAATGTTGTAGTATTATTAATATATTCATCAAATTCCCTAAGTTCATCTTCTGTTCCATTCCACAGAAGGAACAAATCATCCATGAACCTTCTATAAAATACTACTTGTTGTTTGTAGGGTACATTGAAAATGCATTTATCCTCCCATACTGTCATAACCGAATTGGTGTAGCTTTTGGCTCAAGATGTGCCCATAGCTATGCCATTCCGTTGCCAGAAAATTCTTTCATTAAACAAGAACACATTGTTCTCAAATACACACTATAATAGAACCTTAAAAAGCATACTCTCTGACTCATCAAACTGTGAATGCAACCTCAGAAAATCTTGTATCATACCCAAACCCAGGTCATTGCGTATGACTGTAAATAAAGAGGTAACATCTAAGGTGACCAACAGCAAATTCCTGGTAGCAACAGTGGATTTTTCCAAATGGGTGTATAAATCACTCAAAAATGCTGTGTATCTTTCAAAACATATGGTATAACACTAAGCATTGGTCACAGGGACCTTTTTAAATAAATAGATATGGGCTCGGTACACCAGTTGCATCCTGCAACTATAGGACACATAGGTGGATTTGTTCTATTCTTATGCAACTTGGGTAACCCTTGTATGATGGGAAGTAAAGGATCTTTTACCAAAAAATAATCAAGTAGCTCCATCTGTAGTAATTCCAGCTGTTATACCTTATTCAGCGTGCATCGACTTTGGTTTCCATCTGTTTAACTTCGCTTTTACTAATAACCAAATAAAATTTATCATCATTAAGTAAATTGTTCATAGCCTCATTGTACCAGACCAAATCTAAAACTACTATTGGCCCATATATTTTAGCTGTATTTCTTCAAATTTTGTGGTCATGTGATTTAACACTGTTTTAGTCTTCTACTTAAAAGCTTGTTTTGGTTCAATGTGTTTGCTATCTGTTGAAGCAGCATTAGCCTCGAAAGCACTTATAACCTACAATAAATTAAGTTTTTAACCTGAAGAAGATTCATGGCTTCCTTGGGTCCATCAGTGTTCTTGGATGATATATATATATATATATATATATATATATATATATATATATATATATATACACACACACACATATACACATGCACATACATATATATATATATATATATATATATATATATATATATATATTACATGCATATGTATATGTACATATACATACATATATATATATATGTATATTTATATATATATATATATATATATATATACGCACACACACACACACACACACACACACACACACACACACACACACACACACACACACACACACACACACACACACACAAGCATGTTTACAGGTCTATATTAGATCCGTGAATGATCACAATGTTGAATCTGACAATGTTGACACGTAAACAGCGAAACTGCAGAACATGGAAGAGGTAAACAGAAATCTCCGTAAGGGGAGATTTCCATTTACTTCAATGTAATGCGGTCTCAGAGTTGGAATATTTAAGTAGCGGGGGTGTGGGAGGTCCAGGGGGGGCTTGCCCCCCTACTTAAAGCAAGTAGTTCTGTTTTTTGACTTTTTTTATTTTTACCATGTTACTGGACTTCGACGATATGGTGTTAATCATATTGTATTCGAAGTTCAGTAACTTCAAGTATTTAATATAGACCCCATATTTACTAGCATTCTTTATGTGTTATTATTTTCAGTTTTCAAAAAGTTGAAATGATTGCATGAACTTAATGCAGCAAAACATTTCAAAAACATTATGGATGTGTCTTAAGAGTTATATTTGATAATTTATGTCTTTATCTGTATGTAGTGATATGTCCATTAATTGATCATATGATGGATTCATTCGTTTATTTATTGGTGTCAGGAAGTATAATCAAACTACACTAAATTTGCATTTGTCAGGGGTGAAACTGGTTCTTGTTTTATGCAACAGGGAGTAGAATAAGCCTTCTGTATCCAAATCTGGTCTTGATTTTTCTTGTATGTTATGGCCAATATCTGTGGCATGTGTAACTCTACTAAAGAAATTGATTAGACAGAGAAGACAAGACCTTTGTTTAACAAAGCCAGATTGGCTTAGACCAAGGGACTGAAGGTTCTTTATATCATCATTTATGACATCTGCTGTGGTGCATTCCATGACATTACAAATGATACTGGTGAAATATTTGTCTCTATAATCACCAAGATCTGTGGCTGAGGTCACCCTTTTGTAGTGGGATTGTTATAGCAGTATAAGTGTAGGCTTGCCATGCTGATAACCATTTGCAGAGATGGGTGAAGATGTTGGTGTGGGTATAGTAGTGTGTCTCTATGGATGACCCATGGACCCACATGTAGCTAAATCTAACCCATCCAAGTGGGGGGGGTTGCCTCCACACCCCCCTAACTATATATACCAACTCCAAGATGACACTACAGTTGAGAAAAGGGCAAAGTTGTACTGTGGGGCAAGCATTTATTTGCCCTGGGAGTATTCAGCGAATCGCAGAAGTGATTTTTGCTGAATACGGGTCGATGAATGCGTGTTAGCTGAAAAGTGTTTTCAGTGAACTGCTATAGACCCGGTGATGTGGCTAGCAGGCTTAGGTTAAGAATTCTTTACAATCGCCGCACATGGGGGATTATTATTGCTGTGCTAAATAGTGTAGGTAAGATGCTTACCAATATACTGTTGGAAGAGGTTGTAAGAGGTTGGCCTCCTATTTGAGTAAGTAATTACACCATTTACTAATGCTGGCATTGTTTCCTAGGTGTCAAGGGTTATCTGTAAGCACGAGGCAATTGCTACACTGCCTCAGAGTGTCAAATGCAAGCAGGCTGACCACAGAACGACGAGAGCAGATTCAGAAACCACAATGCTAGTTTGGTGTTTTAGTCATTTGTTAATTTAATTGCATTTATGTAAACTGTATTTGCCATAATATTGCTACACACTCAAGTGTGTTAGCCTGCACTGCAATTTGAATTGTATTTACTGCTGTTTTAGTTGCTTTTCTGTAAAAAAAAATTCTAAGCTTGTTTCCTGCCTTTCTTGTAACTAGTCTAGTCCAGGTACAGATTTGCTGTATTCCAGGACTCTTTGTAAGCTTCTGAGCCCCCAAAGCCTTTTTGTGTTGGAGGGAAGCCTTCTAGCTTATCAGTGGGAGTGGTAAGCACTAGGTAGCCTATCTACCATGGGAAGAGTGGGTTCTGGTCCAGAAATTGTAGTTTATTGGCCATTTGGGCAGTTTTCCATCTCTTTCAACTTGCTGGCTTAAAAGACTGTGTTTGCACTTGTTCCCCGCCTTTCCTGTAACTAGTCTAGTCCAGGTACAGATTTGCTGTATCCAGGACTCTGTAAGCTTCTGAGCCCCACAAGCCTTTCTGTGTTGGAGGGAAGCCTTCTAGCTTATCAGTGGGAGTGGTAAGCACTAGGTAGCCTATCTACCATGGGAAGAGTGGGTTCTGGTCCAGAAATTGTAGTTTATTGGCCATTTGGGCAGTTTTCCATCTCTTTCAACTTGCTGGCTTAAAAGACTGTGTTTGCACTTGTTCCCCGCCTTTCCTGTAACTAGTCTAGTCCAGGTACAGATTTGCTGTATCCAGGACTCTGTAAGCTTCTGAGCCCCACAAGCCTTTCTGTGTTGGAGGGAAGCCTTCTAGCTTATCAGTGGGAGTGGTAAGCATTAGGTAGCCTATCTACCACAAGAGGAGTAGTTCCTGGCCCAGAAATTGTAGCTATTGGCTGTTTGGGCAGTTTTTTTCCATCTCTTTCAACTTTCTGGTTTAAAAGCCGCACTTGCGCTTGTTTCCCACCTTTCCTGTAACTAGCCTAGTCCAGATATAGAGTTGCTGTATCCAGGACTGTTGGTAAGCTTCTGAGCCCCGTAAGCCTTTCTGTGTTGGAGGAAAGCCTTCTAGCTTATCAGTGGGAGTGGTAAGCACTAGGTAGCCTGTCTACCACAAGAGGAGTGGTTCTTGGCCCAGAAATTGTAGTTTATTGACCATTTGACAGTTTGTCCATCTCTTTCAACTTTCTGGTTTAAAAGTCCACATCTGCGCTTGTTTCCAATCTTTCCTGTAACTAACCTACTGGGAAGCACTAGAAAGCGTTAAACTGATACAAGCCTTCTAGCTTAGAAGAGAGACTTTGGAGTGATTAAGTATCAGTTTTCTGTACTTTCTTGCTGTACTTAACTGTTTCCCACCTAAATGCCGATTTTCCATCATTTATTGTGATTTAAAAGCTTGTTTTTTTCCACATATTGTACTTATTTGACTCCCTGCACTTTTAAAAAGTTGTTTTTTGTTTAAATAATTTGTTTAACTGTAGTAGGCTACACACTAAAGTGCGATAGCCTTTTCTGATTGTAATCATTTAAAGCTGTTTTAAGTGTATTTTTTATTGTTTTTGCCTTATCTTTTCAAAAAAACAAACAAAAAAAAATTCCTTGTTTCCTGTCTTTCTAAGCTAGTATAGTCCAGTTTTCAGGCTAGTGCTGAATTCAGGGCTGTGTTACAAGTTTCTGAGTTGCCCATACCTTACTTGGAAAGAAGGAAGTTCCTCTGTTCACCTGTGAGAGAGAGGAGCTTTGAGCAGCCTATCTGTCCCTGGAGGGGTGGTTCCAGCCCAGAAGTTAGTAGTTTATTGACCATTTTGGGCTAATTTCTCTCTCTTTCATTTCCCTGCTATAAAAACCATGTTTGCATGGTTTTGCAAGCTGGGCAGCGCCGGTTAGCTACGGTTAAATTATTCCCGGCTCCACTAAGTCTCCTCTTCAGTTTTTCCCTTGAAACTAGTCTAACTCTCAACCTAAGCACTCAAAAAGCATCCTACAGCCCAGCACTTGCACAGACCTAATAGCAAGTACTAATATACCATGACACTTGATTGCCCAGCAGGGCAAGGCTCTTTATTCACCCCTCACTAACCAAGTGACTAAGCAGCTCATCCTGTTATTCAGGCATGACCAAAGGGCAATTTAAGGTGTACTCTCCAGACCAGCTGGTGAATCTGGGTATCCTGAGGCAATGTTACAACTGCCTCATGTACACAGGCAACCCTCTCCTCCTACCACAAAATACTAACATATGCGAGAGATGCAATTATACAGCCAAACTGGAGGCTAAGCTGTCTCCGCCCAAGACTGGAACAGACAGTCAAGAGGAGAAGGTTAACACTTACACCACACCTGCAGCCACACATAGACCTACTAAATCAGCACTGGCAAAAAATACGCATAAATACACAAAATCATACTCGGAGGCTCTAAATAAAAACCTGCAAAAGCATCAGAGACCTCCAAAGCAGACACCCAAACAACCTGCACCTCCTGTCACAGACCAGACAACACATAAAACACAAAATCAGTGTGCCACACAATCACAGCCCTTAAGGCAAAATAACATACCTAACACACTAGTAATAGGTGACTCTATAGTCAGGCACACTGATGTCCCACTCACTAGGCTGGACAAGCAGAAGGTTACTGTTAGCTACCTGTCAGGAGCCAGAATCCGCCATATAACACAAGCACTCAGGTCACTCCAGAACAAGTACAAATATGACTCTGTCATTGTTCATGTTGGTGTGAATGACCTAAGACGTACCTCCCTGGACTACATGAAAAGAGACATGGAAGATCTCTCTGATCATGTAGCCCAGGCTGGTATGACCCTGACCCTGAGTAGCATCCTGCCCTCACCAAGAATGATACCTCAGTATAAAGAAAAAATGATCAATTTCAACAATTGGCTAAGCTTCTGGTGTCATTCAAAGGGGATCCAGTGTCTGTCAGCCTGGGACGACATGCTTGACAAGCCGTGTTGCTTCGCAAGAGATGGCTTGCACCTGTCACCCCAGGCTTTCGAATACTGGCCAAGGCTCTTGCTGCCCCCATAGTGCCTTTTTTAGGCAAGGCTCAAAAGTCAAACCCACCTCCGTAAACAGCACAATTAACAAAAAACCGAGGGTTATGCTACTCAATGCCAGGAGTTTAAATCTCAAAATGCACACCCTCGAAGCACTCCTCAGTATGGAGAAAGTCGACATCTGTGCAGTAACTGAAACCTGGTTCAAGGCTCCAGAGACCACCGCAGCACTACCGGGCTACAACTCATACCACACGTTTTGGTCACAGAACACGGACCGAAAAACAAAAGGAGGGGGTGCATCCATATTCATCAAGGATACCTACACCTCCAATTTAGTGGTGCAGCATGATACCTCTTAGATTATTCATGTGCAACTAACATCGGGCAAATCTGCAATGCAAATTGTGGCCTGCTACAGATCACCCTCCATGACCCAGGACCACCACTCCAACTTTCTGGCGACACTAGAAAATATGAAGGTCCTACCGAACACCCTGATATTGGGCGATTTCAATTACCCTACCATTAACTGGGAAAACTACTCAAGTACAAACTCCCAGACCCAGTGCTTCCTGGAATTCATCAACTCAAATGCCCTAGATCAGCTGGTAAACTACCCTACCAGAGGTGAAAACATATTGGACCTGGTCATCACCAACATGGGCAACAGGTGTTCCACATCGGAGGTCAACCCGTCACTGGTTAGATCAAACCATAAACTAATCACTCTGGATGTCCACACCCCACCACCACCCCCAACTAAGGAACCCACAGTAAAAAACTTTTCTAAAGCAAACTTCACCTTACTTAAGACAGAGGCGGTAAATTTCACAGCCCCCACGCTAAAGGATAACGCTGCCCAATATGCAGAAACATTTACAAATGCACTCTATGAGCACATACAAGGATGCATGGATTGTGCTATCCCTAGCAAAACTAACTCACTCCTCTATGAGAAGGAAACCAGTCTGGTGGACCCCTGCCATAAACAGGCTATACAATAGGAGGAGGAAACTAGTTCATAAAAAAAGCAAATCCCAAGAAGGAAAGACATCCCTAATCAGTATCAGTAAGAAACTAAGGTCCCTCATAAAATCATCCAAGGCTAACTTCGAAAGAAAAATAGCCAAGGATTCAAAAGATAACCACAAACCCTTCTTTAGCTATGTTAAGAATCTAAGTGGCAACTCGCAGATATGCACTGAACTAGTGCAAAATAGCACAAAATATACTGAACCTACTGATATTGCCAACATCCTGTCAGATAGATTCAGTGCAAACTTTGCCCCCCTCTTACCCCCAAAAGGGCCCACAACAATACCGGAAAAGTGTAGTGCCCTGGAAATCACAGATGCACAGGTGAAAACAGCCCTTTCAAAAGCCAAAAACACAGCGTCAGTGGGGCCAGATGGTGTCCCAGGCTGCGTCTTGCACAAACTACAGAACGAACTAACCCCCCACCTAAACACGCTGTTCATCCTCAGCCTCTTCACAGAATACATGCCCATAGAATGGCGCACAGCAACGGTTATTCCACTCCACAAAGGAGGGGCCACAACTGACCCTGGTAACTATCGCCCCATAAGCCTGACTAGCCTGGTCTGTAAGGCTACGGAGTGCATCATCATGGAACTCATTAACAAAGACAATGGGAACCTCCAAACACTTGACCTGACCCAGTTCGGCTTTGTTAAGGGCAGATCATGCCTACTAAACCTGGTTGACTTCTTTGAGACAGTCACCAAGGCCATAGATGAGGGAAAGGTGGTTCACACAGCCTCCCTTGACCTCGCCAAGGCTTTCGACACCATTCCCCACTCGGGTATTACAGAAAAATTCACCAGCCTGAACATAAACCCCTACTTCACGAGATGGGTTGCCAACTGGCTTATAGACCGAACTCATACAGTAAGAATAGCGGGCTCCAGGTCCGACTCTAAACCAGTCACAAGTGGTGTCCCGCAAGGCTCCGTCCTGGGACCCTACTGTTCGGCATATAATTCTCAGAAGTACAGGCAAACACAGGAGGACTATGGCTAACCATGTTCACCAATGACTGCAAACTGGGAGCCATAATTGACTCTCTGGCTGACATGGACATCCTCCAAAAGGGCCTTACTGAGACGGACACCTGGTGTCAAACTCATGGCCTCAAGCTAAATGCCAAAAAATGCATAGTCATCCCGTTTGGGAAAAACAAAACACCCATGAATTACCACATAGGTAGCAGCTCCCTTAATACAGAAGAGGTAATAAGGAATCTGGGGACTCAGGTAGATAGTAATCTCTCCTTTGACAATCATATTGCCAAATTAGTTAGGAAATCCTTCTATGTGGCCCATCTAATTACTAAAGGGTTCGCATCTAGAAATAAAGAGGTTATAATGCCCCTCTACTCGTCACTCATCAGACCCATCATAGAGTACAATGCCCCATTTGGGATGTACCTCACAAGACACTTCCAACAGCTGGAAAGACCACAAAAGTACCTCACCAAGAGGATTACTGGCCTCAAACATATGTCCTATGCAGCCCGACTGAAAAAACTCTGGTTGTACTCAGTGGCATATTGCTTACTCAGAGGTGATCTCTGCCTGACTTACAAAGCTATGTCCAACTCAGAATTGATGGACATGCTCCACCTAAAGAAATCCAAGTCACTGCGAGCCACGTGCTCTAGTGAGCTAAACCTCGCCACAACAATAAATAGAACATTCTGGAGGGATAGATTCCTGTCACAGAGACTCCCCATGCTTTGGAACAAAATTCCAAACTACATTAGGCAGAGCCCCTCACTAACACTTCAAGAGAAACCTTGAAGAGTGGATGGGTAACAGAAAATACACCCCTGGGATCACTTCATTGGCTCTGTTTGACAGAGGATCAGTTAATTAATCAATGGGGTGGCGAAAGCTGACACACTCTGGCTAGACTTATAAATGCCCTCGGGCAGATAGCCTAGTACCTACCTATGAACCTATGCAGAGATAAGTGAAGGAATCAGTATGTAACTCCAGCCTAGTAGGTACAGTTGTTAAAATAGCTTGGGGACTGAGCACTAAATTAGTTATACCAGGAAATTTGAAGCTACAGCTGATCAAATAATCAGAACACAGCTGATAACATAAATATAAAAACTTGGCTAACAGACAGCAAAAAGACTGTAAGAACTTCAGGTAGAAAGTCATACAAATTGTGATTAAAGCTAGTTAAACAATTCGTAACTGTGCTAGCAACAATAGCATGGAAACTGCTGGAAATTCAAGTAGATGGTGAATCAAAATGATGTTACAAGTGAATAGGCTACCACTGAGTCACATGGGGAGATCTGTCAAAGAAATGCAGCACATGATTATAGGCAACTCCAGTAATTCTTTGGCTAGCAGTGTAACTTGGCAACAGCTCAGTAGCAGTAGTTGAAGCACATTAGAAATACAGCTCAGTTAGAGAGGTTAAGCATCATTAATTCACGCAGAATGAAAGTTCTATAACAATCAGAACAAATTCAGCAACTGCAGCAACAGTAACAACAATGCAGCTCAGCAACAACAGTTAAGTTAGGCACAATAAGTTATGTCATTTTATGTAACTATGGAAAGGATAAACATGTAGTGACAGTAACAGAACAAATTCAGCAACAGCAGCTACAGATATACCAACATCCTTCAGTGAGAGAGCGAGGGAGTGTATTACCTTGTTAGGATGATAGGGAGTAGGAGGTACGTTCTTACCAGAGTGTTGGCTTGTTTCTTAATGTTTACTACTTCTTACAGAAAGGAGCTCAGGTCACAGATTGTTAAAGTGGTTGCTTGCAGTTATCCTTTATTTTCTCCTTGTCTTGTCCAGTGTTATATTAAACAGCATAGTTTCTAGCAGTCATGCAGAATAGAAAACTGAGTTATGCTACTGGTGTCTTTTTATTGCAGAAGGGATCTCGCTAAAGCAAAAATCAGCTACTCAGTAAACTAACTCAAGAATTGCCCGCAGCAGAAATGGGCAGAACAAGATGGCTAAAGCTTCTGTTCTCTCCGGGTACAAACAATGAGTCCCAACTCAGATCCAGGTATGCAGGTCCTGGTGGTCACCTCAGTCCTCTCTCAGGTCTCAGACGTTAACACTATCCATGCATTGTGATTTGCCTGGCCAAAAATTACTAAGGTGGTCCTACTGATACGTATGAGTACTCTGTTCTGTTTTGAGCAATAAAAGTACTTGTCTGTGGTTCTTGGTATCTCTGTACCCCTGCTGCTCTTCTTAACTTAATAGTTTAATATCATCAGCATATCTGGCTACTGTCACCAATATAGTCATCAAAAAATCCATGATATAATGTGCACAAAAATATGGGTCAAACACTCATACCTGTAAGACATGCCTTCTTAAGCCCCTCTGTAATCCATGCTGAAACCCAGTTCTTTTGAAAATTTGGTCTTCATAGTTCCATACTGAAATATTACGCCAAGAAAGTCCCAATACAGTTAACTGCAATAAAAATTTAGCTAAATAACTCAATTTTATTTCCTTGCAATTAATTACATCAAGTGTCCTTTGGTAGTAAAGTATATGAAGTTGTAAGAAAGCTTAAGCAGGTTAAAATGTTCCAGGTCAAATGAAAGAGCAAGCAAACAGAAGACTGTCTCTAGTTGCCATGGCAGACAGTTTTATAGAACACCTCTCTAATAAAAACAGCAGGCATTCACATTCAGTGCTCCATCAGGTCCTTACGTAATAAAACAGGCAGAATGAAGAAGTAATAACTTCAATAATTAAAAAAAAACAAACAAAAACAATAACCTGTAATTTACTAGTAAATGGTTGTTAAAAACTGATAGTCAGTTGTGTACTGTGGAGAATATTGGCATGAAGTTCTTTCATTATGACAAATGATGACTATGACGCCCGTGCCCTGGACCATTTATCAAGGAGCCTCAGTCCTCACCACTAACACCAGAGAAGGTGTCTCATATATGAAGAAAAGATAACAAATACACACAGTAAAATGCAATTTCCCTTAAGAGCACACAGAGATCACAGTCAATCCGGGCCTGGTCGCTCCCTTGCTCCCCAGGTCCCCAATAAGACTCCCCACTGGCACAGTTATAGGGTCTAGATCTCAGCCTAGCTGGGCAAGCTAAAATCACCAGCACCCTCTCTGTCCAACCAGTGCTTCATGTCCCTGCCCAAGAAGCTGACACACACACACACACACACACACACACACACACACACACACACACACACACACACACACACACACACACACACACACTTTGAGATAAGAGTTTATACAACCATACAGACACTTCTGGGGAAGGCTGGCCAAGGTTCTCCAGCTGTGCCCCTTTTACCCAGACTATACAGTAGTAATTACTGCCACCACCCATCTAATACTTATCAGCTACTTAAAGGCCCTTAAAAAGGTGTCTAATTATTAATGTGCAATATTATCCAATTGGTAGTATAGCCCACGGCTAAAGCTATTAGAGTGGCTTTGTACAGTTTTACCAAAGGCATGCAAGTACTCTTAAGAGCTTAGATTATGTCTACACAAACCAGCCACAGGTAAAAGGTTTCAAAATATTTAATAATAAATAATTAAAACCACAAAACAATACTTTCTACTACACAGTCAGTGCTAGTCAAGAGCTCAGAGATCACACAGAAATACTTAAAATAATTCAGTAGTACAGTTCTGACATCACAGAAAAACACTTAGTCTAAACTTTCTAATTTTAGCTATCTCTAAAAGAAAACACAAGTCTAACATAACTTACATGTGAGCAAGAGGCAGTGCTATGAGTTGGATGTCAAGACAAAAATGCTTAATGCCTTCTTTTTGATTCTCTCTGTTTAAATTGTTATTGCAGTTCTTGATAAACATTACATCATCTTTTTACACTTTCCTGGTGTTCCCAGGCTACAAATAAACTACATTTACATTCTTAACATCTCCCTTTTGTTATCTTGCAGCTGGTCAGGAACAGAGCAATAAAAATACATTTGATGTTTAAATCTAGCAATTTAACCCTTGGTTAAAACACTAGAAAGAATTTCTTCATCTAGACTTTTCAGCACCACTGTCCACTCCAAAGGGTCACCACAGGCTTTACTTTGGTCAGTAGAGTGCACTGTTGTCACATTTATTTCCAGTTTCACATTTAACAGTATTTCTTTACATTTACGACAACAAGCCTGTAGTTTACATTCATATTTACAAATGATAGAATTATCTATAAAATTCTATCTGGCTAGGCTGGCAGCCTTCACCCTTCTCTACCAATCTTCACAATGACTGTATTTACTCCCACTCTTACATTAACGGAAAAGTGCTGTACCCTTAACCTGTGCCTGTGGATGTACCCAGGTTAACCTGTGAATGATCCTGTCAGTCTTAGGCTGCATTAAATGAATTCCATTACCATACTGCTTTCTTTCATATATCAAGGAAGATTATTTTAGCTGTGTGTTAGAATCGCAGGTGTTCTGAAAACATCTGTGAAAACAAAGGTTTAATTAAAAGTATCTGCTGAAATAATTTTCTCATTGAAGATAAACATAATATGAAGCACAAGCAGCACAATGTTGCGATGCACTGGATTCCCAGTGGCAATGCACTTGGTACTGATTTCATAACCACATACTTTAAGCAACAATGATTTTTGTGCAAACAATGGAGAGGTGACTGATCAGATGTAACTTTATCTCTAGACAGAGGCAGAACATAAGTATACATAGCCTAAAGTTCCCCAGTTTGGATAGAGAAAAATAGCATCATAGGTGGTATCCTTTTCTCCATCATCATGTTAAATTCTGTATCCCTCGCAAAGTGGGGTTGCTCACTCCATAGTAGCAGTCTCCTGGTTTAATATCAGTAATCCTGTATAACCAGTCATTATGGGACAATTTCTACTTCCCTCTGCCACTGTGATGCTGTGGGGTGCATATTCACCCTCTTCACTTTCATAACAGCTATCATTACGAAAAGAAGAAAAAATGTGTAATGAAAAAAATGGGCCACTGTCACAGATTCATCTTCCTGATACGATCTTCTAGATCTATGTAGTTATTACAATGTGTCACTCTCATTTCTTCTGGCACAGATGTTTCCTCATTTTCCAGTGTGAGTCATAAGTGATAGTGAGGCATCTAGCTATTTACTTTTGAATCCTACATTACAATGAAATGCTAATATTCCAGAATAATCCAGATCAGTCTAATACTGTAGGCTGTCTACTCCCATGTAAGGATCTGCACCACCACTTACCAAGGTTAGGTTAATGACATTAGTAATGGAAGAGCTGGCCCAGGGAGGTAGGTGTGAGTGGCTAATGGATTACTCACCCACAATTTAAGCTATATTTACTCCCATGCAGCTAAACCTTAATCTGCCATAGTACCTCTTCTCAATCACCAGGTCTGTCTATCCCTACTGACTTCCCTGGATTTGTTTTGACTTATGTTTGGGCCTAGTTGGGAGATTGAGGCATCCTGGGACAGTGTCACAGTGTTGCTGCTGTTGTTGTGTGAGTATTTTTAAACTATTATTTCCCCACCCCTACGCATGCCCAGTAGCACTCTAAGGGGAGGATATGCAATGAGCATCGGTGCTGGTCCACTCCTCACTTCTGCAAGGAGGTGACATCAGCAGGATACCTCACCCATCCTCAGGCAGCACTTTGTAATTGTTTCCCCAGTTTCCACCAGGGAAATTGAATCATGGCAATGTGCCCAAAGAACAAACCCCTTCTTCTTTCTCTTAGAATGGACACTCCCATTCTACCCTGCCAGAGTCTCAGATGCCCGAACTGCTAATCATACCTGGGTCAACTGGACCATAGCATACCTCTCAACTCTACAGATTTTCACTGAATGTCCAGATTTTTGCCTCATGTTTTCAGTCCATTTTTCATATAATTGTGGTTTTCTGGCAAATTAGTGGCAACTCATTAAAGACTGATGTCAGAAAATAATGACAGGCATTTGAGTTTCAGACTTCATACCCTTCAGAAAAAAATCATGTTAATGCAAAACCTGTTATTTTATCAACATTCCAAGCTTGTAAGAGAAATATAAAAAAAAAATCCCTATTTCTGGGTCTTTGCCCCACTTTTATTTATTGCTTTGTCCAGATTTCTTGTTCTAAGGGGTTGAGAGGTATGGGCCATAGTCAAGTCTTTATCCTCCTATGCATTGGTGCTGGCTGATTGCTCATCACATTTGTGGGATGTTGGACAGGGGTGGGAGGCAGTGTTGAAGGATCCAGTAAAGGAAACAACATGGACAGGTATGCAAATGTGTCCCTGCTGGTTATTTCCAGTGTATACTGAGAAGGGTGGCACAGCAGGGTTCCTATTACCTGATCGAATGTTTAGGTTAGTGAATACCTAAATGTCGATCTGGTAATAGCGAAAGCAAAAAAAAAAAAAACGAGAATAACCGATTTAATGCAGAGAAAGAATTCCCATGGCCGTTATGCAGATTTTGCCCCTTTCCCCACTGTAGAGTGATCTCAGAGTTGGTATATTTAGTTAGGGGGGTGTGGGGGGCACAACCCCCCCACATCATTTAGGTTTAAATTTTTTTTTTGCGGCCAAGGGAATTCATTCCGTATGTCAAATTGGCCATTCTCTGTTTTAATTTTTCGATATTACCAGTTCGACGTTTAGGTATTCACTCACCTAAACATTTGATCTGGTAATATAGACATGGTAGAACAAGTTTTCTGCACTGCAGCACAAAAGTATCCAGAAAAGTGGACCCCAACTCACTCCCATCTCCAGCAGCAATGTAGGTAAGTTGTCAAAAGGCAAAAAGTACAGTTTTGTACCTACCATAAATGTAGATGTTCGAGTGCTCATACAGCTGCAGTCATAACAGATGGGTTATCCTGCCATCAGGCGGGTCCTCGGTCGGCCGAATTCCAAAGTCTAGGTCCGGCGTCGGTTGTCGTCGCTTCTTCCCTGACGTCAGTGCGGCAGGGGTATAAAAGAGCCAGCCGACGCCATCTTCTTCAGTTTTTCTTGCCCCAGATGTCAGGTGCCCCCAAAAGGAAGGCAAAACATAAACTTATGTAATCATGCAATATAGAATAATCAACAAACAGTAGTTGCAAGCAAATACACCATAAAAGAATACCCCAAATAGGTTGTATGAGAAGGTGTTTGTCATAAGGCCTGTCCTAGGAGGGGATGGAGGGGGGGAAACCTGGACTGCAGCTGTATGAGCACTCGAACATCTACATTTATGGTAGGTACAAAACTGTACTATGCTCATCGTGCATACAGCTGCAGTCATAACAGATGGGAAGAATCCCAAAGCTAAGTAGAAGGGGTGGCAGGCACTAAGAGGAACTAGGAGGAGCAAGGATGCCCTGCAAGACAGTTGTGGCAAATCCCGCTCTAGATTTAGAGTAAAGTGGAAGGTGATAGTGTTTGGAGAAGGTGTGCACTGAACTCCAAGTGGCTGCTTCCAAAATGTCCTTGGTAGGAACCCCCCTGAGGAAAGCTGATGAGGTAGCTGTGGCCCTTGTGGAGTGGGATCTGATGCTTGAAGGCACAGCTTTTCCATGAAATGAGTAACAAAAGCGTATGCAGTGGGCTATCCATTTTGAGATTGTCTGTTTGGAGATAGCCTTTCCTTGAGCACCTGTAGCATAGGACACAAAGAGTTGCTCGGATTTCCTGAATGGCTTTGTCCTGTCCAAATAATAATGAAGCTGTCTGTGAATGTCCAAGGAATGCAGTAGTCTTTCCCCTTTGTTTTGTGGGTTAGGATGAAAGGTAGGTAAGTGGATAGTCTGATTCAAGGCTACACTGGATATTACCTTTGGCATAAAGGTAGGGTTGGTTCATAAGGAAACTCTGTCCTGATGGAAAATGATGAAAGGTTGCACAGCCATGAGGGCCTGTAGTTCCGAAACCCTGCGTGCTGAGGTGATAGCCAGAAGGAAGGCTGTTTTCCATGACAAGTATTGTAGTTCTGTTGAAGCAGCTGGCTCAAATGGACGAAGGGTCAGCTTTTCCAATATGAAGTTGAGGTCCCAAGCAGGGACTGGTGGTTTCCTTGGGGGTCTTATATTCTTTGCCCCTCTGAGGCACTGTCTCAAGAGAGGATGAGAGAATAAAGGAGGATCTGTGTTGTATTGTGCAGAAATGGCTGAAGCGTGGATTTTGATGGAGGAGAAGGAAAGTCCACTGTTTAACATCTCAGCTAGGTACTGTAATATTTGAGGTAAATTTATTACCCAAGGATTCTGGCCCTTTTTCTGATTCCAGGCACAAAATCGTTTCCATTTGGCGGAGTAGGCTTTTCTAGTAGAAGGTCTTCTGGCCTCCAAGATGACATCCTGCACCTCCTTGGAGAGGAGGGTCTGTTGTGAAATCAAGGGATTCTCCATGCAGCTAGATTTAGTGTTTTGAGCTGGCTGTGAAGAGTTTTGAAGTTGTGCTGGGACAACAGAAGAAGCACTAGAGGTAGGATCCATGGTGGGGATTGTGTCAGGCTCTTCAGGTGCGGATACCAGTGTTGTCTTGGCCAATCTGGAGCAATGAGAATCATTTTCGGCCTCTCTGCTCTGGCTTTTAATAGAACTTTGGGCAGCAGAGGAAGAGGCGGAAAGGCATAGACTGTCAACGTTGTCCAATTGAAAGAAAGTGTGTCCACTTTCCAGGCCTGTGGATGATAGGTCCTTGAACAAAATTTTTTCAATTGGTAATTTTTGTGGGTAGCAAAGAGATCTATGTCTGGCTGTCCCCATGCCTGAGTAATCTTTGCGAAAACTTGAGGATGCAACTTCCATTCGTGTGGATCTGTCATATTTCTGCTTAGGCTGTCTGCCAGTGTGTTTTCCTTCCCTGGCAGGAATTGTGCCTGAAGTTGGATTTGCAATTCCAGAGCTGTGTTCCATAGGGTCATGGCTAGTCTGCACAGGGGGTATGAATGAGTTCCCCCCTGTTTGTTTATGTACCACATCACTGTGGTGTTGTCTGTCCTTATCAATAGCTGGCCTGGATGCAGTAGGTCTTTGAAGGCCATAATAGCATGTTGCACTGCTAGCATTTCCTTTTGGTTGATGTGTAGGTGCTTCTCTTTTTGGGACCATTTTCCCTGAATGCACTGATCTGTCATGTGTGCCCCCCAGGCATAGTCCGAGGCGTCTGTTGTGATGATTTGAGTTGCTTGAGGTACGCAGAAAGGGAGACCTATGTTTCTTTGGCATGCTTGAGCCCACCACAGAAATTCCTTTTGAAGACATGGAATGAGTGGTATAATTGTTTCCAAACTGTGGCTGTGTTGAGACCATAAGTTTTTTAGGTACCATTGAAGTTTCCTCATATGCAGCTTTGCACATGGGATCAGAAGGATGCAAGATGCCATGAATCTCAGAGCCTGCAGGACTTTTCTTGCAGTCAGCCTGGTGAAGGTTGCCATTTTGCTGAAGTATTGAGATAGTTGCCCTTGTTTGTCTTGTGTGAGGTAGGCCATCTGGGTGGTTGTATTCAAGCTGGCACCCAGGAAAATTATTTTTTGAGAGGGTATTAGTTTTGATTTCTTTTTGTTGACTGTGTATCCCAGAAAGTTCAACAGTTTTATTACAAACGCCAGGTGTTTCAGAAGTATGTCCTTGCTGTCCGCTTGGATCAGGCAGTATTCCAGATATGGGTATATTTGTATTCCTTGAAGTCTGCAGAAGGCAATTACTGATGCCAGGCATTTTGTAAACACTCTGGGCGCAGTAGATAAGCCAAAGGGCAATGCAGAGAATTGATAATGGGTTGAACCTGCAAGAAATCTGAGGTATCTTCTGCAATCTTGTCTGATAGGGACATGCAGGTATGCCTCCTTGAGGTCCAATGTTACCAGCCAAGACTCCTTGCCCAGCATGGGAAGAAGCTGCTGTAATATGAGCATCTTGAATTTTGGTACCTGTAAATATGTGTTTAGGATGGATAGGTCTAAAATAGGTCTCCAATCTTTGCCTTTCCTTGGTACCAGGAATAGTCTGGAATAAAACACTTGACCTTGTTCTTTTGCAGGTACCCCTTGAATAGCTTTCATGTCCATGAGAGCTGAAATTTGTTTTTGTGCCTCTGCCCTTTGATTTTGTGGCAGGTTTGGCATGCCTCTCATTTTTGGAAGGGTGTGAAAGTGGACTCTGTAGCCTCTGTCTATAATGTCCAGAATCCATTTGTCTTTTGTGACAATATGCCAATTTTTTGAGAATAATGCCAGTTTTCCGCCCAAAGGTGCTGCCATTAAATCTTTGCTTGGCAGGTAAAGGGGGAAGTCATTGTGTCTGCTTTCTGAAAGACTGTGATCTATCTTCTCCACCTCTTGGGGTTGGTGCTTGCCATTGTCTGACTCTGAATGATCCTTGAGGTTGCCCTCTACCCCTCGGGTGTCTGTATCCGCCTCTTTGAGGTCTGTCCGTGGCTGGAAAGGACCAATTTTTTGAAGGCCAGTTTCTGCTGAAACGTGGAGTTTGTACCTGCAGGAAATCTTTCACTGTTTGCATTGATCTCACTTTTTCCTCCATTTTCTTTAGTACCTCCTCAGCTTTAACACCAAACAATACATCTTTTTGAAGAGGTGCATTTAGTAATTTAGCTTTGACATGATCTGATAAGGCTTGCTCTTTGAGCCAAGCATGTCTACGTATGACAGACCCTGTAACAGCAGCTCTACATGAGGCCTCTAAAGCATCAAAACCACACTGCAAGGTGTGTTTACCCACTTGCTCTGCACCATGCAACAAATCCTGCAACTCTTTTAAATCTGGTTGTTCTGGTTGTATCATTTTGCTTTTCAACTGAGATAACAAAAACTGTTGATACTTTAACATATGAAACTGACAGTTTAATGCCCTCATGGTTAAAGTGGCCGAGGTATACACCTTTTTCCCCCACCTTTCTAAAGCTCTGGAATCTCTCTCTGAAGGTAATGGGTTTTTAGCAGTAGAGGCCTTAATTCCCTTGGGACCCTGTGAAATAGTTTCTGGGTCAGCAGTATGGCTTTTGTATAGGAACTGGTGTGAATCAGGGACCCGGTAATACCTGTCTGGTTTAACAGGAGCTGGAGGTAATGAATCTGGGTTGAGGCTGGCTTCTGTGTACACATCATCTAATATATCTAAAACAGGAGGGATAGCCAGGGGCCTATGTTGAGGGAGCAAGAGAAAATCCCTGAGCCTTTTCTTGGAATCTGAGTAATCTTGGCCTTCCCAGTGAAAGTGTTCCCTCAAGGTATGCAGGGTTTCCCCAAAAGAGTAGTCCTCAGGGGGGGAGACCGAGGGAATAGACTCCTCTGCATCAGAGTCTTCAAAAGGAGAATAGGCATAGTCCTGGTCCTCAGAATGATCAGAGGTAATAGAGGCTTGATCTGAGGAAGGGTAGTCTTCCTCTAATCTGGGCCTTTTGTCCGAGGGGGGGGGGTTGAGAACCCCTGATAAGAGTAATCAACTCCTCAGCCATTTTGAGCATCTGTTTTTTAGGCATGGGGCCTTGAGAGGGGGTCTGAGGTACCTGTTTTTTAGTTTCCATGGCTGCTTTAGATTTTGTGAAAGCTTTAATAGAGAAGGAGGAAGGCCTGAAGACACCTTGAGAAATGGCAGGCCTGTCTAAACTCTGAGTTTCCCCGCCAAGAGTGGCGTCGGTATCTGTAGTTGGAATGGGGACCAAGGAGCCTGCGACCTCGTGTACTGAAGACACCGGTAATGAAGTGTCATCGGTACTCAGGGGCTGCATAGGCACCTCGCTGAGAACCGGAGAACCGGTAGTTGGCCTTAGCGTGGTGTCAGTAGAAGTCGCGAACCTCGTATGTCGGTCCTTATCTTTGCGTCTTTTACCCAAAACTGGAGTCGGGGTATCCGACGACATAATGTAATTAAATTTATTACCAAAATAGTGAAGGGCGAACTCCGCCTGATGCTTAATAGTGCGTTTGTTGAATCTAGCACAAAAACGGCAGGCCAAGACGTCGTGGTCTGGGCCTAAGCAAGGAATACAGAAAGAGTGGAAATCCTTATGCGGTATTTGCTTCCCACATGAAATGCAATTATTAACTTTGTCTGACATCGGTCTGAGGCAAGAAAAGTTTCCCCAATGGGGTACTTAGCTTTCAAGAAGACTTCGGCTGAAATATTTTCCTAAATCTCAGGAACTGGCCGACCAGCACTTGCGAACTGCTTCTGCTTCGGGCACCGCGCGGCAAGAAAGACTGAAGAAGATGGTGTTGGCTGGCTCTTTTATACCCCTGCTGCACTGACATCAGGGAAGAAGCGATGACAACTGACGCCGGACCTAGACTTTGGAATTCGGCCGACTGAGGACCCGCCTGACGGCAGGATAACCCATCTGTTATGACTGCAGCTATATGCACGATGAACATCTTCTGTGAAGAAGGAAGATTCTTTCCTCAAACCTACCCAAAATGTTAAGTGGGTGCTAGGAGGAAACACATGAATAGATAAAATAAATGGATTCATAGGCAGGTTCATTACCACAATGATGGAGACAGACAGAATGCTGGAAGGAATAATACTGAAAAAAGAAATCTTGCAGCCCTTACTTTGTCTATCGACCTGCTCTACTTTCTCTGTTGGTGCCATGTCTTTTTTTTTTGGCATAAATGACTGTCAGATTAATCCTTGAAATAAACAACATTTCAATGTCTTGTTTTCATCAGTCACAGAGGAAAAGGTTGAATCTTTTAGCTAAAGACCAGCCCTAGTGTAGATTACACTGACACAAGAGGCTAAATGTGTCCGTAAACATGCAACTTTGTGATGTGAATTTCTATAAATGTACTTGGTAAACATGCATCTCTGCAAACATGCAGTGTACACATTATGGGAATGCATATGGGTCCTTGGTGTTCATCTAAGCATTCATTTTGCACCGCGCTTCCAGGGGTATCAGTCTAGCATATTGCTTTCCACTGCCAGTAGTGATTTATATGCTAGATAGTTGCCCATCTTCTTCTCTGCATAGAGGAGAGCAGCTGAAATGATATACTGCCCATATCACTTCACCCAGCTCGCAGGCTTCTATAATTGATATCCAAAGGCGGCCATTAGTGTTACATTTTGGCACTTACTAAACATAACCATTTTCACAAAGTTCCTCATCAACATGACAGCTGTCAGTTAGCATATTGAGGTCTAAATGATGCTCTGCTACTGGAAAGGAAATGTTAGCATTGCTTTATGAGGTTGCCAACAAAGCAAGATATGACAATTGTGTTCAACTTATTTAAAAGACAGGCTCTTAAAAGATTATTTAGAATGTATGGGGAAAAGTACTGAACAAACTATTAAAGTTATGAGCATAAGTCATATCTTTTGAACACTATACCATACTTCTGGCAGTTTCCAATATTTTAACCAAGAATGCATATTGCATATCATAAACTTCACAAATATAATTGACATTCTCACAGAGCCAGTCTGAAATGCTTGCTCACCATCTGAAAAAAAAAGTTTGTGCTTGTTATATGAGAATGCCTTCTGAACAATGTATGAAACGTTTAACAATTATTTTCTTAATGACACAAGGTAATATATAGAGTGTGTTCAAAATATAAAGTGTTCAGTACTACTAAAGATTTGAACATACCTCTACTGTAACAATACATTACAAGTTTAGCAGTTAGAATATTTTGGACCAGATATACATGGACTTATTTTCCATAGCACTTCATAAATATGGAAGCATTCTTTATTTACAAATTACATTTGCTGTTTGCTGCAAATAATGTCACAGAAGCACAGAACTCAAGTGCAGAGGCAGTTTTGCAATTATCTGGTTACTAGATCATGGTTTAAATATTTACAGTGGCACTAAATCTAAGAATCTTGTCTAAATGTGGCTTAGACTAGCCTAGTAATTGCTGCATTTCTAAGACAAAACTATGTTTGATAAAGATTTTGGGCCAGATTCCAAAAAAAGTGCTCAGTTTAAGTCTGCCCAACTCCAAAAGACTTGTTCTCAGTGTAGGTGTCTTACTTAGGTGTAAAGCCTATTTATAAACAGGGTTACGTCTGGGGTCATATTCCAAAAGATCTGCTCTCAAGGGTAAGTGGTCACTTACACTTGAGAGCAGGTCTTTTGGAATCAGGCCCATACCTCTGAACTGTCCCTAATTTTCAAGGACGTCCCTGATTTTGACTCAAATTTTAGCTCTGTCCCCCTGAATCCCTCCTAAAACTAATGACTTTGGGCAGAAAGGTGGTGAATTACACTTAATGAATAATGACAATAATTAAGAGTTATATACTTCTTTTACTTCAGAAAAGGTGTATTAATTCATATGCTCCGATTCTCTCAATGTTTCAACTTAATAGCACTAATATTTTAAAAGTGTCCCTGATTGTCCCTGATTTTTTCTTGACTTTTCCCTGATTCTGTTCAATTTTGTCCCTGATTGACTTTTTGTTCCAAGTTGTGTTAATGTGTGTTTTACACTGCTTTGACATAAGGTTTGTACGACTTTATATTCTTAAAGAAGAAATCAATAAAATCAAACGGTGTCTGCTCTTTTCAGGACTATTTGTAAGAAACAACAGAAATTTGTTGTGATAAATTATTTTGCAGGCTGTGAACTTCTCCTGTTATATGGTAAGCTTAATTTGTGTAAAGTTATAATGTTTTTCATGGAATTCAAAAAGTCAGAAACCAGTATGAATATATTTTGTGTGAGAGTGAAAGGTATCATTTGCAAACTAATTTCAAAGCTATCTATTTTAAAGAGAGGGACTGGTTTGCAATTCAGTTTTAGCAGAGACTAATTTACTATCCTGTTTTAATGTATCACTACATTTGAGTTTTATCATCACTTTATTCTTCTCTTTTTAAACGCTTTATTTTCACATTATAGCTTACCATGGTTGATTTCCTTAGATCTCATTCTAATGTGGTTTTATTTCAACACTTGAAAGAGATTAGTAGCACAATAGGTGCAGAAACCTTGATTAACGTTCTACAATTGCTTAATTAAAAAAACATTAAATATGCAATAATGCCATGTTATATAGAGAAACCAACGCTTCAGAGAAGGAAAAAAAAGAGAAAGAGAAACACTGAATCTGCAGAGGAGAGCACGGTTCAAAACAAGCAAAAATTAAAAGCATAGCCTCATAGAGATTTATCAGACTACACACATACACAAATGTAAGTGACACTAAAAATGAAACACATTTTTCATTTGCTGTTTTCTCAGCCCAGAAACAGCTACTAATGTCATAGCTGGACTTTATCCCATGAAACACATGTTCACCTTCTACTTCTGTTTCTCAGTTTCAGACCTTGAGTTTCTATATTTGTCTATCTTTCAGTTATATTTTACCTATTTTTCTGTGTGTGTATCGATATTTGCATAACCTGAGATACCCTGCATGCAAACTTAATGAGATTTGGCATCTTGCAGTTTCTGAAAATTTCTCACATTCAGTCAGGCTGCATTTTAAATATCCTGCTGGTATGTTGTGAATTAAAGGAGTACTCACCTGTTTTAAACAAAGGAGAGCAAAGCAGGTTATACAGCATCGCTTTCATATTGTTCAGTTCCTCTGTAAATAGCACTAAAAGCCAAATCCTAGACAATTTGTAAACAAAATAGTGCGCTCTCTTCTTGATCACTGACTAGATTTCATATGCACTTTCACTAGCATTATACTCATTGTCACACTATAAAAGGTCAAACATTCACTATTACGTTATAAAAGGTCAAAATTCTAAACAGGGGAAGAGAAGGACACATTCAGAGCCAGCTGCATGAGGGTGACAAAATCAATACAGTGAACAAAGCAAATGCATGAGAGGAAGAGGGCAAGGTCAGCCAGAGTATAACGTCATTCCATTACCTGGTGAGGGGTGAAATAAAAATGAACACAAGTAAAGGATGTGGATAGAGTGAAGGATGACAGTAATGCACGAAGCAGAAATGCACGCACAGCTCTCAACTGTCCAGATTTTCAAAGAATGTCCAGATTTTTGCCACACATTTTTGGTCTGTTCCTCATAATATTTGTGGTTATCTGAACAATTCACTGGGGTGATCTGTGGATTTAAGTCACTAAATAATGACATACATTTGAGCTAGAGATTTCATATCCTTCAGAGAAATGCATGCTAACACAAATCCTGTTATTCTAACAGCATTCTAAGTTTATAAGACTTGCATTTAAAAACTGTCCCTATTTTTGGGCCCTTGTCCCCCACCCACTATGTCAGGCTTCGTCCTGACTTCTTGTGCTAAGAGGCTGAGAGGTATGGCATAGCATTCTTTTCATTTCTGAGTATAAAATATTTTACTGTGAGCTACTAATGCATGAAGTGAAACCAAGTAACATGACAGTAATAGTGACATCATAGTCACATCAACAGAGATAACATTCTGACGTGTGTAAAATTCAAAAGAGCATAAAACGCCGAAGAAGAAGATAGTGTTGCATTGTGTAATAAGAGTACAAATAATAGTGCTGGCCCAGCTGTGCAGAGACGGAGCCATGATCGCAACCCAGAAGACCAGAGTTTGACTACTAGACAGGTTCCTTTGGAGTTGGCTGGGAGATAGGAAAAGAGTGGTACTTTACAAGTTTACCATTCCTGGAGGGAGAGATGTTTTTGGTTCGTGCTCTTGCCCTCAGTCAGTGAAGATCTGGAGGGTTACAGCATTCATCACAAATAGCTGGAGATGCACTGGCAGATATCCATGGGATGCTTCAGTTATGTCACTGCATATCCTGTATGTGGGGTACAATTATAAGGTTAGGGCGCACATAAAACATTGTCTCCTTGACAGCAGTGTGATGCTATGCTGGGATGCCTCATTCTCCAGTCGGGTCTTGATCAGTCCAGGGGAACAATTGGCTTTGTGTAACTGGATATTATGGAAGGGAACTAGATACGGGGAAAGCTCTTGTTGTTTATGAAAATCATAAGAGAAGCAACCAAAACAAAGTGTTCTGCTTTGAAAACCACCATAGAAACAACTCAAACAAATTTTTCCTGTTTCAGAGTTGTCCCAGAAGTACAGATGTAGGCATCAGATTTCACCACCTTGTGTTATGGGTCTAACTAGTTTTACATGTCAGGAGATCAGCTGCAGAGTTTATGGTGAAGGAGAAGGAGTGAAGTACCACTGACCCAGTCTTCTTTTGCTATAGGAAGGTGAAGTTCTGAATGTTGCTACAGAAGCAGCTTTAACCAGTGGTTAAAGCCATTTTACTGCAGAACTCCATCAGTTCCAGGCCATCTGAAGATGTCTGGATGAGTTTATGGTACACAGGATGATGCACACCTCCTTTCATATATCAAAAATGTGTAGCTATGGGATGTGCGATTTAAATGAAAAGAAGACATGATTAAGAGAATCTGCTGCCTCCTACCACTGAACTTTTGCTCCTGTGTCACTAAAAGGGGTAGCATGTTATGTACCTATTTGATAAAGTGTTATATTATACTAGGATGGTGCATTTAGAGGCATAAATGGGAGAGCTGGTTATGGATCAGCAGGCTGTAGATCATAGATGGAGGCAGGGGTCAGAAAGCTGTGACATTTGTGACCTATAAGGACACAAAGTAAGATGGGAAATGAGAAGCGGAGAAGGGGGGAATACATGCATGATGGTAAAAAAAAATGTAAGAGAATTTAAAAAAGCAAGACAAAAATAAATTGAAAACATTCCCTGTAAGCTGTCTTAAGGGTCACAGAAGAAAGACAAGAATTAAAGTACATCAGAAGGAAACAGAGTTAAAAAATTGCATTCAAAATATCATACATTTTGAAAGCAGCTATTTACTGACTTTTATGACATGGTAATATCTGAATGTCAGAAAAATACTAGAGGTGAGATAAAGGTTTAGAAAACACTTTTTTAAGCGACAGTGAACTAGACAAACACAATGGGCTAAGAAAGACCAGTTCAAAGGGTTAAGAAATATTTTCCAGGGCACTAAAGCAATACAAGTTCCAATGTTTTGCCCAGCAATCCACTAAATGTGGTCCGATCTTGAAGGACTAGTGAATTGTACACATACTGGCAGTCTTTTAGGCTGAACAGAGCAACAGTGGAAATTACAGGTCAAACTGCCACATATCACTGAGTGGGTAAGTAATGAAAATGTTTGAATAAGCACTGGTACTTAGCATGAAGGCATGTGTGTAGTATGAGAGTGTGTGTATAGTATGTTATCAGGTTAGTATGAAGGCATGTGTATAGTATGTTATCAGGTTAGTATGAAGGCATGTGTATAGTATGTTATCAGGTTAGTATGAAGGCATGTGTATAGTGTGCTGTCAGGTTAGTATGAAGACGTGTATAGTGTGCTGTCAGGTTAGTATGAAGACATGTGTATAGTGTGCTGTCAGGTTAGTATGAAGGTATGTGTATAGTATGTTATCAGGTTAGTATGAAGGCATGTGTACAGTGTGCTGTCAGGTTAGTATGAAGACATGTATATAGTGTGCTGTCAGGTTAGTATGAAGACGTGTATAATGTGCTGTCAGGTTAGTATGAAGGCATGTGTATAGTATGCTAATAGTATGAAGGCATGTGTATAGTATGCTGTCAGGTTAGTATGAAGGTATATGTATGGTATGCTATCAGGCTAGTATGAAGGCATGTGTATAGAATGCTATCAGGCTAGCATGAAGGCATGTGCATAGTATGCTATTATGTTAGTATGAAGGCATGTGTATAGTATGCTATTATGTTAGTATGAAGGCATGTGTACAGTATGCTGTCAGGTTAGTATGAAGGCATGTGTAAAGCATGCTAATATGTTAGTATGAAGACATGTGTATAGTATGCTATCAGGTTAGTATGAAGGCATGCATAGAGTATGCTATCAGGTTAGCATGAAGGTATGTGTATAGTATGTTATCAGGTTAGTATGAAGATGTGTATAGTACACTATTGTGTTAGTATGAAGGCATGTGTTTAGTATACTATCAGGTTAGTATGAAGGCATGTGTATATTATGCTATCAGGTTTGTATAAAGGCATGTGTATAATATGCTATCAGGTTAGTATGAAGGCATGTGTATAGTATGCTATCAGGTTAGTATGAAGGCCATGTATAGTACACTATTATGTTAGTATGAAGGCATGTGTATAGCATGCTATCACATTAGTATGAAGGTATGTGTATGGAATGTTATCAGGTTAGTATGAAGACGTGTATTGTATGCTATTATGTTAGTATGAAAGCATATGTATAGTATGGCATATGGTTAGTATGAATTCATGTGTAAAGTATGCTATTATGTTAGTATGGAGGCATGTGTATAGTACGCTATTATGTTAGTATGAAGGCATGTGTATAATACACTTTTACGTTAATATGAAGGCATGTATATAGAATGCTAAAGTTAGTATGAAGGCATGTGTATAGTACTCTATTATTTTAGTATGAAGACGTGTATTGTATGCTATCAGGTAGTATGAAGGCATGTGTATAGTACACTATTATGTTAGTATGAAGGCATGTGTATAGTATGCTCTTATGTTAGTATGAAAGTATGTGCATAGTCTGCTATTATGTTAGTATGAAGGCATGTGCATAGTATGCTATCAGGTTAGTATGAAGGCATGTGTATAGTATGTAATCAGGTTAGTATGGAGGCATGTGTATAGTATGCTATTATGTTAGTATGAAGGCATGTGTATAGTATGCCATCAGGGTAATATGATGCCATATGTATAGAATGCTATCAGATTTTTATGAAGGCATGTGTATAGTATGCAATCAGGTTAGTATGAAGGCATGTGTATGGAATGCTATCAGGTTAGTATGAAGGCATGTGTATAGTACGTTATTATGTTAGTATGAAAGCATGGGTACAGGATGCTATCAGGTCAGTAGAAGGTATGTGTATAGTACTCTATTATGATAGTGTGAAGACATGTGTACAGTATGCTATCAGATTAGTATGAAAGCATGTGTATAGTATGCGATCAGGTTAGTATGAAGGCATGTGTATAGTATGCTAATTGGTTAGTATGAAGGCATGTATATAATACAGTATTATGTTAGTTGGAAGGCATATGTGTATAGTATGCTATCAGCTCAGTATGAAGGCATGTTTATAGTACACTATTATGTTAGTATGAAGGCATGTGCATAGTATGCTTTCAGGTTAGTATGAAGGCATGTATATAGTATGCTATTATGTTAGTATGAAGGCATGTGCATACTATGCTATCAGATTAATATGGAGGCATATGTATAGAATGGCATCAGATTTGTATGAAGGCATGTGTATAGAATGCTATAAGGTTAGTATGAAGGCATGTGTAAAGTATGCTAGCAGATTAGGAAGAAGGCATGTGTATAGCATGCTATTATGTTAGTATGAAGGCATGTGTATAGTATGCCATCAGGGTAATATGAAGCCATATGTATAGAATGCTATCAGATTTTTATGAAGGCATGTGTATAGTATGCAATCAGGTTAGTATGAAGGTATGTGTATGGTGTGCTGTCAGGGTAGTATGAAGGTGTGTGCATAGTATGCTATCAGATTAGTATAAAGGCATGTGTTTAGTATGGTATCAGGTTGGTATGAAGGCATGTGTATGGTACGCTATGAGGTTAGTATGAAGGCATGTGTATAGTATGCTATTATGTTAGTTTGAAGGCATGTGTATAGTGTGCTATCAGGTTAGTAAGAAGGCATGTGTATAGCATGCTAATATGTTGGTATGAAGGCTTGTGTATAGTATGCTATCAGGTTAGTATGATGTCATGTGTATAGTATGCTATCAGGCTAGTATGAAGGCATGTGTACAGCATGCTATTATGTTAGTATGAAGGCATGTGTATAGTATGCTTTCAGGTTAGTATGAAGGCATGGGTATAGAATGCTATCAAGTTAGTATGAAAGGTTGTGTATAGTATGCTACCAGGTCAGTATGAAGGCATGTGTATATCATGTTATTATTTTAGTATGAAGGCATGTGTATAGTATGCTATCAGGTAGTATGATGGCACGTATATAGTAGACTATTATGTAAGTATGAAGGCATGTGTATAGTATGCTCTTATGTTAGTATGAAAGCATATGTATAGACTGCTATTATGTTAGTATGATGGCATGTGCATATCATGCTATCAGGTTAGTATGAAGGCATGTGTATAGTACGCTATCAGGTAGTATGAAGGCATGTGTGTAGTATGCTATCAGGTTAGTATGAAGGCATGTGTACAGTATGCTATCAGGTTATTATGAATTCATGTGTAAAGTGCGCTATTATGTTAGTATGAAGGCATGTGTGTAGTACGCTATTAGGTTAGTATGAAGACATGTGTATAATACACTTTTATATTAATATGAAAGCATGTATATAGTATGCTAAAGTTAGTATGAAGGCATGTGTATAGTACTCTATTATTTTAGTATGAAGGCATGTGTATAGTATGCTATCAGGTAGTATGAAGGCATGTGTATAGTACAATATTCTGTTAGTATGAAGGCATGTGTATAGCATGCTATTATGTTAGTATGAAAACGTGCATAGCCTGCTATTATGTTAGTATGAAGGCATGTGCATAGTATGCTATCAGGTTAGTATGAAGGCATGTATATCATATGCCATCAGATTAGTATGGATGCATGCGTATAGTGCACTATTATATTAGTATGAAGGCATGTGTATAGTATGCTATCAGGTAGTTTGAATGCATGTGTATAATATGGTATCAGGTTAGTATGACGGCATGTGTGCAGTATGCTATCAGGCTAGTATGAAGGCATGTGTACAGCATGCTATTATGCTTGTATGAAGACATGTGTATAGTATGCTATTATGTTAGTATGACAGCATGTGTATAGTATTCCATCAGGTTAGTATGACGGCATGTGTACAGTATGCTATTATGTTAGTATGAAAGCAAGGGTATAGTATGCTATCAGGTTAGTATGAAGGCATGCGTATAGTACTCTATTATGAAAGTATGAAGGCATGTGTATAGTATGCTATCAGGTTAGTATGAAGGCATATGTATGGAATGCTATCAGATAAGTATGAAGGCATGTATAGAATGCTATCAGGTTAATATGAAGGTATATGTATAGAATGGTATCAGATTTGTATGAAGACATGTGTATAGAATGCTATCAGGTTAGTACAAAAGCGTGTGTCTAGTATGCTTTCAGATTAGGAAGAAGGCATGTGCATAGCATGCTATTATGTTAGTATGAAGGCATGTGTATAGTATGCCATCAGGGTAATATGAAGCCATAGGTATAGAATGCTATCAGATTTGTATGAAGGCATGTGTATAGTATGCTATCAGGTTAGTATGAAGGTATGTGCATGGTGTGCTGTCAGGGTAGTATGAAGGCGTGTGCATAGTCTGCTATCAGGTTAGTGTAAAGGCATGTATATAGTATGGTATCAGGTTGGTATGAAGGCATGTGTATGGTATGCTATGAGGTTAGTATGAAGGCATGTGTATAGTATGCTATCAGGTTAGTATGAAGGTATGTGCATGGTGTGCTGTCAGGGTAGTATGAAGGCGTGTGCATAGTCTGCTATCAGGTTAGTATAAAGGCATGCATATAGTATGGTATCAGGTTGGTATGAAGGCATGTGTATGGTATGCTATGAGGTTAGTATGAAGGCATGTGTATAGTATGCTATTATGTTAGTTTGAAGGTATGTGTATAGTATGCTATCAGGTTATTAAGAAGGCATATGTACAGCATGCTAATATGTTAGTATGAAGGCATGTGTATAGTATGCTATCAGGTTTGTATGAAGGCATGTGTATAGTATGCTGTCAAGCAAGTATGAAGGCATGCGTACAGCATGCTATTATGTTAGTATGAAGGCATGTGTATAGTATGCTTTCAGATTAGTATGAAGGCATGTGTATAGAATGCTATCAGGTTAGTATGAAGGCATGTGTATAGTATGCTACCAGGTTAGTATAAAGGCATGTGTATATCATGTTATTATTTTAGTATGAAGGCATATGTATAGTATGTTATCAGGTTAGTATGAATGTATGTGAATAGTGTGCTATCAGATTAGTATGAAAGCATGTGTATAGTATGCTATCAGGTTAGTATGAAGGCATGTGTATAGTACACTATTATGTTAGAATGAAGGCATGTGTATAGTATACTATTAGTTTAGTATGAAGGCATGTGTATAGTATGCTATCAGGTTAGTATAAAGGCATCTGTATAGTATGCTATCAGGTTAGTATGAAGGCATGTGTATAGTATGCTATCAGGTTAGTATGAAGGCAATGTATAGTACACTATTATGTTAGTATGAAGGCATGTGTATAGCATGCTATCACGTTTGTATGAAGGCATGTGTATGGAATGCTATCAGGTTAGTATGAAGGCATGTTTATAGTATGCTATTATGTTATTTTGAAGGCATCAGTATAGTATGGTATCAGGTTATTATGAAGGCATGTGCAAAGTGCGCTATTATGTTACTATGAAAGCATGTGTATAGTAAACTATTATGTTACTATGAAGGTATGTGTATAGTACGCTATTATGATAGTATGAAGGCATGTGTATAATACACTATCATGTTAATATGAAGGCTTGTGTATAGTATGCTAATATGTTAGTATGAAGGCATGTGTATAATACGCTCTTATGTTAGTATGAAGGCATGTGTATAGTATGCTACCAGGTAGTATGAAGGCACGTATATAGTACACTATTATGTTAGTATGAAGGCATGTGTATAGTACGCAATTATGTTAGTATGAAAGCATGTGTATAGTCTGCTATTACATTAGTATGATGGCATGTGCATAGCTTGCTATCAGGTTAGTATGGAGGCATGTGTATAGTATGCAATCAGTTTAGTATGAAGGCATGCGTATAGTGCAATATTTTTTTAATATGAAGGCATGTGTATAGTATGCTATTATGTAGTATGAAGGCATGTGTATAGTATGCTATCAGGTTCGTATGAAGGCATGTGTACAGTATGCTATCAGGTTAGTATGAAGGCATGTGTACAGCCTGCTATTATGTTAGTATGAAGGCATGTGTATAGTATGCTATTATGTTTGTATGAAGGCATGCGTGTAGTATGGTATCAGGTTAGTATGAAGGCATGTGTATAGAATGGTGTCAGGTTAGTATGAAGGCATGTGTATAGTATGCTTTTATGTTAGTATGAAGGCATGTGTGTAGTATGCTATTATGTTTGTATGAAGGCATGTGTGTAGGATGGTATCAGGTTAGTATGAAGGCATGTGTATAGAATGGTGTCAGGTTAGTATGAAGGCATGTGTATAGTACGCTATTATGTTTGTATGATGGCATGTGTATAGTATGCTATCAGGTTAGTATGAAGGCATGTGTATAGTATGCTGTCAAGTTAGCATGAAGACACACATATAGTACGCCATTATGTTAGTATGAAGGCATTTGTATAGTATGCTATCAGGTTAGTATGAATGCATGTGTATAGCATGCTATTATGTCAGTATGAAGGCATGTGTATAGTATGCTATTAGGTTAATATGAAGGCATATGTTTAGAATGCTATCAGATTTGTATGAAGACATGTGCATAGCATGCTATTATGTTAGTATGAAGGCATGTGTATAGTATGCCATCAGGTTAATATGAAGGCATATGTATAGAATGCTATCAGATGTGTATGAAGGCATGTGTATAGTATGCTATCAGGTTAGTATGAAGGTATGTGTATGGTGTGCTGTCAGGTTAGTGTGAAGGCATGTGCATAGTATGCTTTCAGGTTAGTATAAAGGCATGTGTATAGTATGGTATCAGGTTGGTATGAGGGCATGTGTATAGTATGCTATGAGGTTAGTATGAAGGCATGTGTATAGTATGCTATTACGTTAGTATGAAGGCTTGTGAATAGTATGCTATCAGGTTAGTATGAAGGCATGTGTATAGCATGCTAATATGTTAGTATGAAGGCATGTGTATAGTATGCTGTCAGGTTAACATGAAGGCATGTGTACAGCATGTTATTATGTTAGTATGAAGGCATGTGTGTAGTATGCTGCCAGGTTAGTATGAAGGCATGTGTATAGAGTGCTATCAGGTTAGTATGAAGGCATGTGTATAGTATGCTACAAGTTTAGTATGAAGGCATGTGTAGAACATGTAATTATGTTAGTATGAAGGCATGTGTATGGTATGTTATCAGGTTAGTATGAAGGCATGTGAATAGTATGCTATCAGATTAGTATGGAGGCGTGTGTATAGTATGCTATCAGGTTAGTATGAAGGCATGTGTATAGTATACTATTAGGTTAGTATGATGGACGGCATGTGTATAGTATGCTATCAGGTTAGTATAAAGGCATGTGTATAGTATGCTAACAGGTTAGTATGAAGGCATGTGTATAGTATGCTATCAGGTTAGTATGAAGGCAGTGTATAGTATACTATTATGTTTGTATGAAGGCATGTGTATAGCATGCTATCACGTTAGTATGAAGGCATGTGTATGGAATGCAATCAGGTTAATATGAAGGCATGTGTATAGTATGCTATTATGTTAGTATGAAAGCATGTGTATAGTCTGCTATTATGTTAGTATGAAGGCATGTGCATAGTATGCTATCAGGTTAGTATGAAGGCATGTGTATGGTATGCAATCAGATTAGTATGAAGGCATGTGTATAGTGCACTATTATGTTAGTATGAAGGCATGTATATAGTATGCTATCAGGTAGTATGAAGGCATGTGTATAGTATGCTATCAGGTTAGTATGAAGGCATGTGTACAGCATGCCATTATGTTAGTATGAAGGCATGTGTATAGTAATCTATTATGTTATTATGAAGGCATGTGTGTAGTATGCTATCAGGTTAGTATAAAGGCATGTGTATAGAATGCTATCATGTTAGTATAAAGGCTTGTGTATAGTATGCTATTATGTTAGAATAAAGGCATGTCTGTAGTATGCTATCAGGTAGTATGAAGGCATGTGTATAGTATGCTGTCAGGTTAGTATGAAGGCATGTGTATAGTATGCTATCAGGTTAACATGAAGGCATGTGTACAGCATGTTATTATGTTAGTATGAAGGCATGTGTGTAGTATGCTGCCAGGTTAGTATGAAGGCATGTGTATAGAGTGCTATCAGGTTAGTATGAAGGCATGTGTATAGTATGCTACAAGTTTAGTATGAATGCATGTGTATAACATGTAATTATGTTAGTATGAAGGCATGTGTATGGTATGTTATCAGGTTAGTATGAAGGCATGTGAGTAGTATGCTATCAGATTAGTATGGAGGCGTGTGTATAGTATGCTATCAGGTTAGTATGAAGGCATGTGTATAGTATACTATTAGGTTAGTATGACGGACGGCATGTGTATAGTATGCTAACAGGTTAGTATGAAGGCATGTGTATGGAATGCAATCAGGTTAATATGAAGGCATGTGTATAGTATGCTATTATGTTAGTATGAAAGCATGTGTATAGTCTGCTATTATGTTAGTATGAAGGCATGTGCATAGTATGCTATCAGGTTAGTATGAAGGCATGTGTATGGTATGCAATCAGATTAGTATGAAGGCATGTGTATAGTGCACTATTATGTTAGTATGAAGGCATGTATATAGTATGCTATCAGGTAGTATGAAGGCATGTGTATAGTATGCTATCAGGTTAGTATGAAGGCATGTGTACAGCATGCCATTATGTTAGTATGAAGGCATTTGTATAGTAATCTATTATGTTATTATGAAGGCATGTGTGTAGTATGCTATCAGGTTAGTATAAAGGCATGTGTATAGAATGCTATCATGTTAGTATAAAGGCTTGTGTATAGTATGCTATTATGTTAGAATAAAGGCATGTCTGTAGTATGCTATCAGGTAGTATGAATGCATGTGTATAGAATGCTATCAGATTAGTATGAAGGCATGTGTATAGTACTCTATTATGATACCATGAAGGCATGTGTATAGTATGCTATCAGGTTAGTATGAAGGCATATGTATAGAATGCTATCAGATTAGTATGAAGGCATGTGTGTAGAATGCTATCAGATTAGTATGAAGGCATGTGTATAGTATGCAATCAGGTTAGTATAAAGGCATGTGTATAATATGCTAATAGTATGAAGGCATGTATATAGTACAGTATTATGTTAGTAGGAAGGCATGTGTTTATAGTATGCTATCAGGTTAGTATGAAGGCATTTTTATAGTACATTGTTATGTTAGTATGAAGGCATGTGTATAGTATGCTGTCAGGTTAGTATGAAGGCATGTGTATAGTATGCTATGATATTAGTATGAAGGCATGTGCATAATATGCTATCAGGTTAGTATAAAGGCATATGTATAGAATGCTATCAGATTTGTATGAAGGCATGTGTATAGAATGCTATCAGGTTAGTATGAACGCATGTGTATAGTATGCTATCAGAAACATAGCAGATTACTAACATAGGTTGAATCACATAAAGGTTTTACATACAGTGAATTTTTGTACTTAGTACACTTTTATTGATGCAATACAGTAACTGGTAGATTTTTTCAGGAATTGTTTGAGGATCAAATAAGACCATTCAAAGAAGATTAATGTTAGCTTAGACATAGAAAAAGTTAAAAGGATACATTCTATAATAGAAAGGGTAATGATGATTATGGGGTGAGAAAGAGATAGTACATGAAGGTGAATTAGTAAGAGGGTGACTAAATATAAGATTGATTAGGTAGAAATTAGGAGTACTGTGAGTAATAATATTATTCAGCCAGGATTAAGACAGGAACAGAGCCATGATTTTGCTAGGTGGGATTTGGGAAGTGTTTTAAATGTATGGGGGTTGGCAGTGGATAATATTGGCTGAGGGGTCATGTTCCATATTCTGGAGATACTATTGGAATAAAGAGAGTCTCTGTGGAAGTTGTTAGACCTAGTTATTTGTAGAAGGAGCTTATCGGAGGATCTCAGTTGTTTGGTGTTAGACTGGTTTTTAGTAGATTTTGAAGAGCTGGACATTTTTCAGGTTGATATATGCTCTTGTGGGAAGTAGTAAGTTGGGTAAGTATAAGGAGGTTGGGTAGTTCTAGCCATTTAAGTTGCTGTAATGCAATACAGTGGTGTTCTCTTCATGGGGAGTTGTTGGCAAATTGGACAATTTTATTATAGTGTGCTTCAAGTTTAGTTAGTTTGAATTTCTTCAAATTGGTGAAAATGGCTGAGGTATATATGAGGGAGTTAGTAAAAGTGTCCTTGTGATAGATTGTCTGGAGTAATCAGTAAGATAGATTTTTGCTGTATATAGGGAGACAAGTTTGATATGAACATTATTAATGACAGTTGCCAGGTAGTTATCAAATTTAAGGTTGTTATCAGTTGTGATACCAAGAAGTTTGGTGTGTGATACTGGTTCAATTTTAGTATTATTTGAGGAGTAGGTTTGGAAAGGTAACAGCTGGTTTGAGGGTTTGTTGTTTATAAATAGCATTAGTTTTGTTTTGTTGGGGTTGAGGATTAATTGCGAGCTGGAAAGCCAGGAATCTACCACAGTGAAAGAGAGCTGTTCTTTGTGGGGGTCAGAGAGGGAGCGTGCTGCACAAATAAGTGTGGAGTCATCTGCATATTGTATAATTTGGCTGAGTTAGTTATGGAATGGAGCTTATCAGTAAAAATGTTAAATAAAAGTGGACCTAGGATTGAACCTTGTGGTACACCCACTGTTACGGGTAATGTAGGAGTTCATTATGCCATTTTACTGCTTGTTGTCGGTCTGATAAATAGGCATGGAACCACTGAAGAGCAGAATGCCCAGAAGTCCAGTTTTACACCAATGCAGTATGTGGGATAGAGTGTCCTATGAGGTCATAGACTAAACTGCAAACTGGTTGGAGATTGGCAGTTCAATGTAATGACTAAATGAACTGTCTGACAGAAGGGTGACTGAACAGGGACACAAGATCAGAGAGTCTAGAGTAGAAACTATGCTTATTATCAGATGAGATCATAAGTGCAACCAAGGAAATAATCCTGCAGGGTTGATATGATGAGGAAAGAGCTGAAGAATATGGGGCACTGGATGAGCTGCAGCACTTGGGATATAATGCTAGTGAACAGAACGTTGTGAGCAAGCAATTTACAGACACAAAAAAGCTAATGAATGGGAGAGGGTTGCATCAATAACAGAAGGAGACCCGTACTACCAGTTAAAATTCACAAAACTGATAAAAGAAACTACTTGAAAAGCCTGTGGTATAGTAAGGAAAATCTATATGAGTCTTTTAGAGTTACAGTAAGGAAGTAATGGCTCAATTTTACTTTAAAACTTTAGAAACTCCATTTGAAATGCAAGATAATATTGGAGATACACAAGCACATCGACATGACTGAGTTTGTGCAGAACAGGAGCAATAACTGTGCTGGGATTCACAGAGATGCCTTGCATGCCTAAGGAAGGTCTGTGCTGCAAAGTGGTGAAACATGGCAGCAAAAAATATACCTAAATAATCAAATATGAACACACTGGATGTGGGAGCAGACAACTTCCCCCAAAGAGGGAAGAGGAGAAAGGCAGCTAAATAACAAGTTGCACAGAGATGGGCAGTACCATATGCCCTCAGAAAAGTGAGACTGTTGTCTACAGCTGCTATGGAGCAGCTTGCTCGAACGTGAGATATTTCTTGGGTAGTATCGATAGGGGTACTGATTTTCCATTGTTCTAGGAGAAATACCAGTAAATCCTGAATCTGGACTGTTTGTGTATTGGAAAAATATGGGATTTTCATGGAATTTGGCATTTTAGTTGAGCACCCATTCAGCACAGCACATACTTCTTCTCATATTTACTGCTTATAATAATAACTGTCATCCCTCTAGGAAGAGACCAGTTGGCATAATGGTTAAGGTCTTCACCTCCCATGCACAAGGTACAAGGTTCAGTCCTGACCTCCAACCAATGCCTGTTTGGAGTTTGCATGTTCTCCCTGTGTCTCTGTGGGGTTCCTCCCACCTCAGAAAAAAACATGCTGTGTTGGGTGTTTCCATCTCAAACTCACCAATGAATGGAGCTATGGGCAGCAGCACAGACTCTACATGGTGCCCTATAGGGGAAGAGTTGTATAGACCAACTGCTTTGGGCATCTACTGTGGTGTGTAGTATCCTCAAGATAGGAGAACATGGATCACAGATTGTGTACTGTGGCAGGGCTAGCCACTCGATGGTGTAAAATATGGCTTGAGGTGTCATGTTGACTAATGTCGCCAAAATGGGCATGGATAGTTACCAGTGATAAGTGGGTTGAGGGCCTGGCTTAACCCGACCTATGCCATGGACCCATGCTAATGGTAGGAGAGGTGTTTGTGCCCCTATTGGCCAGCCATAAAGACTAGCAGCCCCAGGTCAATGAGCTATGGATGTTCGGTGTATGGTTGCCCAGCCTGGGTTACCTGGGATAGCTCGATGTAAAACCAATCAACCTGCCAAACGTGAACTGAGAATTCACTGACAGGACACAGCTTGGAAATGGATGACATGATGATACAGAGGAGGCTGGACATCCTATGTATCCAAGAGACAAGATGGAAGGGCAGTGTTGTGAAGCCACTTGGCTTGGGATCCAGAGTCCTTACAGAAGGCATTGAGAAATATCATCCGAATTAGTGACAGACTCATGACAATCAGACTCCGGTGTAATGATAGGGCAATATTCATAATGTCAGCCTATGCACAACAGCAGGGTTGTGACAGTTGCAGGACCTGCTAGATAAAGCAAGGCAAGATGAATTGGTGTTAATAATGGGTTACTTGAATGCACATATTGGGACAGACAAAGGATATGAGGACTGCCTGGGCCCACATGGGGAGGACTTAATAGTAATCAACACACAGTTCAGCAAGAGAGACAGTCACAAGATCACATACAAGAGTGGCCAAATGCAGCTCAGGTAAACTTCCTCCTAGTAAGGAAAAGGCACTGGGGTAGAATCAATGACTGCAAAGTCATCCCCAGTGAAACATTCGGCCCACAGCATAAACCACTGGTTGCCACAGTCTGCAAGCAGTGGTTACAGAAGTCTCTAAGGTCAACAGAAACCAGGCTGAAGGGCTGAAAGTTGAGTGGAGACAGAGTACAACAGTTCAAGGAATTACTCAGGGCTCTAGCACCCCAAGAAGAGGAAGAAATAGGTGGAGTTGAAGAAAAGTGGCAGCGCCTAAAAACAGAATGTGTGACAGAACAAATATGTGACCAAATCAGGTATGGAAATAAGGAAAATAAGGAAAGCTGGTGGTGGAATGCAGAAGTCCAGGAAGTCATCAAAAGAAAGAAGAAGTGTAGGAAAAAGTGGGAGAGAGAAAAGACTGACCAGGCTAGGAAGGAATACAGTTTTGCTATAAGGAAGGAGATGTGATAACAAAGAATAGGGCATCGGAGGCACTCTATCATCTTCTGGAAAGTGACTCAGTAGGTGGCACAAAGAAACTATATCAGGTTGCAAAACAAAGATAGCAAGATAAAGGAGATAGTCAGACACCCTTCATAAGGGATGCAGGCAACAAGCTGATTGCCAGTCTCTAGGACATCAATGGCAGATGGAAGGAATATTTCCAGCAGCTTCTGAATGAAGAAAACCCCACAGAAGCTGTACTGTCCCAGAAACAGCCTACGATGGGAGAAGAAGAGGAGCCCACCCTAGAAGAAGTAAGAATAGCACTAAGGAAAATGAAGTCGAGGAAAGCAGCAGGCTCAGATGAGGTCATAATAGATATGATAAAGATGCTGGGTGGGATAGGGAGAAATGGCTGCTGAGGGTACTCATAGCAGTGTGGAGAGAAAGGCGTATTCCAGATTACTGGAGAATAAGCATGCTCATGCCAGTGTACAAGAACAAAGAGGACATCTACAACTGTGGGCAGTACAGAGGCATCAAACTCCTGTCACACTGCATGAAAGTTCTGTAGAGGGTGAGTGATAAATGGATATGCAGAGTAGTAGAACGTAAGATAGGAGATGAGCAGTTTGGATTCAGATCAGGATGCAGCACAACTGATCTGATATTTGCAGTGAGACAGAGAGTTGAGAAGAAGCTAGAGATGAGGAAAGCATCCAACTGGGCATTCCTAGGCTTGGAGAAAGCATATGACAAGGTCCCAAGAAAGCTGATCTGGGCAGTACTGCTGTGGTTTGAAGTCCCAGAAACACTGGTAGAATTAGCACAGGCTATGTACAAGGACCCAATGACTAAGTATGAACAGTGTTCGGCCTTACAGAGGGGTTCCCAGTAGGAGTGGGTATACACCAGGGTTCAGCTCTGAGCCTACTGCTCTTCATACTGGTGATGGACTACATTAGCAAACAGGTTGGAGGGGACAGATCAACAAAGTTGCTGTATGCAGATGATGTGGCATTACAGGCAGACGCTGAGCTAGAACTTCAGCAAAGGATAGGAGAATGAAATGCAAAACTGAAGGCAGATAGAATGAAACTAAGCACAGATAAGACAGTGGTAATGGCAGCAAATTGGGGAAATCAGAAAACGCTGAGAATTGAGATAGAAAGGAAGATAGTGGAACAGGTAAATAGCTTCAAGTATCTGGGATGGGTTATTAAGGAGAACAGAAGTCTGAATGAAGAGGTCAAAGCTAGCATAGAGTCACTGGTGTAGTATATGACAGTATAATTCCAAAGAAGCTGAAAAGTAAGGAATACAAGACAGTGGTGTGACCAGTACTACTGTATGGTACAGAAACCTGGGCAGTAAAGGCAGAGCAGATGAAGAAGCTAGAGGTGATGGAAAGGAAGTGCTTGAGAAGGGTGGTAGGATGCACACTGTGGGACAGATGAAGAAATGAGGACATAAGAGCCGAAGCCAAAGTAGCTCCAATTGCAGAAAAGATCAAAGACACACATGCAGAAAAGCAGAAGACAATCTGGTGAAGAAGATTTTGGACAGACAGGAAGAAGGTTAGAGAAAATTAGAATGTCCAGCAAAGAGGTGGATGGATTGTGTGAAAGAAGGTGTGTGACAGTCAGGCATGAGTGTCAAAGAAGGCAGGGGTGTGGCATTGAATATAGGGAGATGGTGACAGTTAACATGATACTCTGACCCATGTAGAAAATGGGCAAAAACAGGGCTGATGATGATGAATACTTTATTGACTTAACTTTGAATATATACATATATATATATATATATATATATATATATATATATATATATATATATATATATATATATATGTATATGTATATCCCAGAACACTGAATGTCTGGAACATCAAACTCCTAAAAGTAGCTGTTTGCCTGAGATCCCAATACAGTGGGGAGTTAGGTTTTGCCCTTTGCCAGTTTAAGTGGGATCCCAGAGTTGGTATATATAATTAGAAGGGGATGTGTGGCTGCCCCCCTGCAAAAAGATTGTTTTAAAAGTTTCTTCTGGTTTCCAATGTTCTGGGTGTTCAACATTGTGAGCTTGATGCTGTGAGTTTTGTGCAGTCAATATTCTAATATAGATCGATCGATCTGTCTATCTATCTATCTATCTATCTATCTATCTATCTATCTATCTATCTATCTATCGATCTATGTGTGTGTATGTATAGGGCACTTAAATTAATCTGAACAGCATAATATCAACAGCAAATATAGTGACAGCAAAAATACTTAAACACAAAATATTGACAAAATTGAAGTTAGACCAGGTGAGGGCACTGTTGTGTGACCTCAGATTTGGTCTATATATATGTATATCCCAGAACACTGGGGGTGTACATACAGGGTACAGGTGGCAAAACACTGGCTTTTGATATGGTTAGATTTTCTTGATGTTTTGTATTTAGATACTTTCTGCTGTAGATATTTTTGTGTTTAGTTATTTTACTGTCAATGTTATGCTGTTTAGATCATTTTAAGCATATCAGTATATGTGTGTATATGTATGTATATATATATATATATATATATATATATATATATATATGTGTGTGTGTGTGTATATATAGGTCTACCTGAAAATGCCAAAAGTCCACAATGCTGACAACGAGAACACCGACACCAGAAGATCGACAATGGAGAAGATCAAAAGTTGAGAATCCCGATGCTGAGAACACCGACATGTTAAGGTAAGTGTCCGATAGGGATGGACGTTAGGGTCAGGGTGTGGGTAAGGTAAGTGTGTGATAGTGATGGACGTTAGGGTAGGGTGCAGGTCAGGTAAGTGTGCGATAGTCACGGACTTTAGGTTTAGGGGCGGGTTAAGTGAGTTAGGGTTAGGGTGTGGGTAAGGTAAGTGTGCAATAGTGATGGACATGAGGGTTAGGGGCGGATTAAGTGAGTTAGGGTTAGGGTGCGGGTAAGGTAAGTGTGCAATCGTGACACACTTAAGGGTTAGGGGTGGATTAAGTGAGTTAGGGTTAGGGTGCGGGTAAGGTAAGTGTGCGATAGTGATGGACCTTAGGGTTAGGGTTAAGGTTAGTGCATAGATAGTTGTGTATGCAAGGTTTAGTATAGGTCTATAAGGTTTTTGGTGTGCTTGTGTTGTGTGTGTGTGTTTTTTGGGAAAGGCATTTTTTTTGTTGATTGTCGGGATTGTGGTTTTTTGGGCATGTGAAGTTTCGTGTTTTTGAACTTTCGTTTTTTTCATGTTGGTTATTTAGTTGTCGGTGTTTTGGCATGTCTGTGCTATCAGGTAGACCTGTATATATATATATATATATATATATATATATATATATATATATATATATATATATATATGGATCTATGTTGATACATCGAAAGTACATTTAATCAAAATGTACAAGATCAAACTCACTTTCGCGAAAGTGCATTTTATCTAAAATGAACTTTCACAAAAAGAAAAAAAAAAAAAACAACAACATGGCAAAAAACTAAAAAAAATGAAACAGTACTCATGTTTATGGAGTGGAGGGCAAACCCCATGCACCCCCCCCACACCCTCTACTTTAATATTCTCACTCCAACATTGGACTACAGTGGGGAAAAGGAAATATTCCCTTATCTCTGCTGTACCGCGATCTAAGCAACAGTTTGCTTAGTTGTACAATCAACAGTACAGTTGATGTACAACTAAACCTACATGCAAACAACTGTTTACTTAGTTACCTTTCAAAGTGCATTTTCGACAAAATGCACTTTCACAAACGTGAGGTTGGATCATGTACGTTTCTATGAAACATACTTTCAATCATAAGACTAAGACCCATATATATATATATATATATATATATATATATATATATATATATATATATATATATATATATATATATCTATATGGGTCTACATCGAACACCTGGAACATAGAAAACTTTCCATGGGAAAAGAACCACTTGGTCACCATGGTGAACTTTGTCCTTTCTCCATTGTAGTGCGATCTCAGAGTTGGTATATTTAGTTGAGGGGGCAGAGCCCCCCACATCAGTGGGTTTGATTTGCTTTGTTTTTCTTTTCTTGTTATGTTGGCTTACAGGTTGTTTTCCCGGGGTTAGTTTTGGATGTTTCGGATGTTCGATGTTCTGCATTTCGGTGATGTCGTTTCGATGATTCCCACATTTCATCTCATGAAAATGTAATTTAAGTTTTTGAGAACCATAAATCAATGTCCCTGCAGATAATTTATCATAGCTGTAGCAGGGATCATGAGTCTGCATGTGCTGTAGCAGAGTGTGGAGAAGTGGTTGAAAGCATCACATAGCAAAAAGAAGAATGTGGTAAGCAAAGTGCACATAAATAGGAAATAGAAAAAGAGAAGGTTGGGGCAGATCTCCAATTTTACACACACACACACACACACACACATATATATATATATATATATAAAATTAATATATATGTATATATATATATATATATATATATATATATATATATACATATATAAAATTAATGTATATAAAATACATATATATATATATATATATATATATATATATATATATATATATATATATAAAATATGTATATAGACATCCACGGTTCGATTCTTATTCCTTACACAATATTTAAAACCATTGTTGAGCCACATTAGATCGCGGATTCAGGACACCACTGAATTCCTGAATATTGTTAAAGACTCACAGTTAGAATCTTCATGGTGGTTGTGTACTCTAGATGTAGCTTCATTATATACTAGCATCCCCCATGATTTAGGCATTTTAGCCGTATCATATTGGTTGTATAAATCCAAGTTATATTCAACTGAGTTCAATAATTTTTTGACCAAACTTACTGAATTTGTATTATGTAAGAACATTTTTTATTATCATGGCAAAGCCTATTGGCAAATTAACGGAACAGCAATGGGGGCCTCGTTTGCCCCCATATATGCAGATCTTTTCATGGGTTATTATGAGGCCACATATATATATGACAGTCAACATAATACATTTTTATCACATCTTGATATTTGGAGGAGATATCTGGACGATTGTTGGATGGTGGGGCGTGGTAACAAGGAAGAACTATCTAAATTTGTTACTTATCTTAATGATAATTCTTTTGGGATCAAATTTACAGCTACTATTGAACATGTATGTATAGTGTTTTTGGATGTTTTGGTTACTAGACTTGATGACAATACCTTAGCTACGTCTGTCCATAGAAAATTTCCTCAGTTTAACACTTTGTTACATGTTGAGAGCTGTCACCCACGCCACATCATCCGCAATATTCCTAAATCTCAATTTATGAGGATGAAAAGGATATGCTCTTCCTCTGAAGATTGTTCTTATTTTTGTGGTGATTTATCCAACAGATTTGTTAATCGGGGGTATAATATATATAACATTTCCAAATCTAGGAACACTACCAAAAATTTATCACGTTTGGAATTGTTGGAATACAAATCCAAGAAGATGGCTCAATCTGCTTCACACAACAATTCAGTTTTGAGGTTGGTAACTACATATGGGGCAAATACTAATCGTTTCATTGACATTGTTAATCAACATTGGGACATATTATTGTCACATGAGTTTTTGAATAGAATATTGCCTGAGCAATGTTCATTTTCCTACCGTAGGGGTCGGAATCTGAACTCTTTTTTTCACTCATTACAAGAGATATACTCCACAGATTTCACAACAAACTACTTTATGTGGTGATAAACTGAAAGGTTGCTTTCCATGTGGCCACTGTTCTTTTTGCAAATACATGTCAAAAACCAGTGAATTTTCCAGCAAAAACACTTCTCAGGTTTTTGAAATTAGGATATTTGTCAATTGTAGCTCGGATTGGGCAATATATTTGGCCACATGCAATTGTTCTGCATTTTATATTGGACAGACGTCTAGGTCTGTCAAACTCAGAATAGGTGAACATATGAGTGCAATCAGGAACAGACGTACCACCAATGCATTGTACAAACATACGTTAGAGCATCCTTCTGCCACTTTCACATTCGTGGTTATAGACAGAATTATTTTACATAGAAATTTCAAAGCAGGATGGCATCAAAAACTTAATGATATGGAGAACAAATGGATCACTAAATTGGGGGGTCTTTTTAGACCTGGACTAAATACATCAGAACCATTATATTGAGATCCATATATTTATAATATTAAAAAACTTTTTTATATGCTTTTGGTATTCACACTAATGGTAAAAAATTTTTTTCAAAAAATTTTTTTTAGGTCTTATAATTGTTTGCATATAATAGATTTAACATATAAATATATGCAAGATATGGCCTTTATATTATATTTAGACTTGTTGAATCAAGTCATCATCATTAGTCTGTACAATATGCATACATTAAACATATATACATATGGAACCATTTATAATTTTTATATATTCCTATTAGTGTTATTATTTTTTGGGATATATATTTTTTGGGAGATATATATATTTTTGATTTACATGTATTTTGTTACAAAAGTTTTTTGGTTCTCTATCACTGATGTTGGTTTGGTCAATTTGTTTAATTTACTTGGATTTGTAATATATTTCAACATGTGGGGCATGTCCCTTTAAGAGGTGTACTATAAGTATGATTCAAAATGGTGGAGTTCTTTTTGGTTATCCATGTTTTGTGCATTGAGAAACGCTTATATTAGCCGAAACCGGTTTGCTTGAGCAATGGTTGTTACCACTGCTCTAATGGTTTGATGGAACTATGATGGAATAAAGATTTTCGCAATGATGTACGTGCTGGTCCGTTTTTGGTGTGTTGACTTGGAGTGTGGGGAGAGCCTTCTGTGTGGAGTCTGCATGTCCTTCCGGTGGTTGAGTGGGTGTTCAAAAGACATGCGTAAATGGGCGTGCCTTCGTTGAAGGTTGAATGTCGAGCTGGCACCTCGGCGTTTGTGAAAAATCTACTGCCAATCATTAGCGGACCGGAGTTCCACTGTGGCGACCCCTAACTGGGAAAAGCCAAAAGACAAACAACAACATATATATATATATAAAAAAAATGTGTATATATATATATATATATATATATATATATATATATATATATATATATATATACACATATAGCTTCATAGGAGGTTACTAGGCTAACAGTCCTATAAACCTTACAAGCCTAGTCATATTTATTCTGAGTTGCCCCAATTGTCACTGGTTAGGTGAGTGAAGGTCACAAAGGTAAGGGTCTATGGCTGTTAATACTGACTTCCTCTGTCCAGGAGGGACATGGGCACTACCCCAGAAGTGAATTTGTGGTCACCTATCCATTGATCTCGGTTGTGTTTGAAGAGGGTCAGAGAGGAGCTCTGTTTCATGTGAATTGAAAGCTTGTTCCAGAGAAGTGCAGTCTCTGGGAGATGTATCTATCTTTCCAGCATGACCTGCTCATGTCAGAGGCTTGGTTAAGATTCTTGAAGCTATTGACCCTCCTGCAGTTTGATTTACGAATGTGTAGCATTTCCATCATGGCTGGATCAGAGACTGCCCTGTAAGCCAGGCACAGGTCACCCCTTGGCAACCTGCAGGAGACAGAATACAGTGACAGGGCTTTCAGTCTTTCCATGTATTGTTTTGTGTAGCCTGTAATTTCTTGGTGAGAAAGCTCTGTGGTCTTTCCAATTGTTGCAGGTGTCTGGTGAGGTACATGCAGAATGGAGCATTGTACTCAATTTTTGGTCTGATGAGGTCTGAGTATAATGGAATCCTTAGAATTAGATGTGATACCTTTACTTATAAGATGTGCCAAACAGAAGGATTTCCTTCGTACTGTGAATACATGGTGGTCCAAGTTCAAATTGCTATCAACTTGAGTAACCAGATCACGTACCACTGGGTCTAAACTTAGGGAGTTGCTGTCTATAATGTAATTAGCAGGGATGTCAGCTTTTCCAAATGGAATAATAATGCATTTTTTTAATTTAGCTTTAACCTGTGCCTTTGGCACCAATCATTTGTCTGTGTTATCTCTGTCTGCAGTGTATTAACATAATTTGGGGACACAATGATTGCTCCCAATTTGCAATCATCAGTGAACATGGTTAGCCACAGGTCATCAAAGTTTGCCTGAACTTCTGAGAAATAAGTTCTGAACAGTAAGGAGCCCTGCACAGAACCTTGTGGTACACCACTGGCGACTATTCTTTTGCTAGAGGCGAAGTCACTCACTTTGATAGTATGTGTCCTGTCTGTGAGCCAGTTAGTTACCCATCTGATAATGTAGGGGTTAATTCACAATTGGGAGAGTTTGGTGATCTGCCTGTGCTCCACTAATCTTCCAAAACTATTGTGTGATCAACGAATGCTCTACTTAGTAACAGGTCTAAACCTAGCATTATGGAGAGTGAGACTACCCTTGTTTCTCCAGCCAGCCTGGTTGATATGGCTCTCCTGAGGCAGTATAGCAACTGCCTCATGTACACAGACAACCCTCTACTACTAAATCACTCTAGTATGGAGTGCAAGAGATGTATCTATAACAAGAAGCTGGAATCCCTGCTCTCTCATGCACCAGACAATGACACCAAAGAGGTTGCCAGATCACACACCACAACTCGTACACAAAGCACACATACCACAACTCATACACAAAGCTTGAACTCAACACATAGACCATCATATGCAGAGGTACTCACCAAAAATTTACCTAAACACCAGAGACCTCCTAAGCGTAAGGTTACACCTGGGACAGCACCCACAACACTCAAAACACATAACAACACCTTTGTCTCACCAACTAGGCCTTTAAGGCACAACACACCCAAACCTAATTTTCTTGTTATTAGAGATTCTATAGTGAGACACACTGATGTCCCACTCACCAGGCTGGATAAGGAGAAAGTCATGATCAGCTGTCTCTCTGGTGCCAGCATTTGTCAGATCACACATGCACTCAAGTCACTCAACAACAACTGTTATGAATCAGTCATAGTTCATGTTGGTGTGAATGACTTGAGACGTACCTCACTGGACTATATGGAGAGACTTGATTGAGCTCTTTGAATATGTGTCCCCGGCAGGTATGTCCCTATCCTTGAGCAGCATTTTACCATCACTTAAAATGATGCCACAATATAAACAAAAAATGATCGACTTTAATAATTGTCTTAGTTTCTGGTGTTATTTAAGGGGGATCCAGTTTCTGTCAGCTTGGAATGACATGGTTGAAAGAGCGTGCTGCTTTGCCAGAGATGGTCTAGATCTAGCACCTCTGGGCTTTCAGCTGCTGGCTAAGGCTGTTGTCTCCCCATAGTGCCTTTTTTAGGCAAGGTCTCAAAACCAAAACTTTTGATGTGAAAATATCCAGCACAAACAAAATAAGGGTTATGCTGCTGAATGCTAGGAGTTTAAACCAAAAGCTGCACTCTCTCGAAGCATTCCTTTCCTTGTATGATGTAGACATTTGTGCAGTCACAGAAGCCTGGTTCAAGGCCACAGACAGTGCCCCGGTATTGCAAGGCTACAATGCTTTCCACACCTTCAGACCACAAAATGAAAGTGTGAAAACCAAAGATGGAGTATCTATCTACATTAAAGATAAATACTCCTCCAGACTGGTTAGACAAGATAAGTCTATGGAATTACTCCAAGTTCAGATTACTGTGGGTAAGACCTCCCTTCTAGTCATTGCTAGTTACAGGTCCCCCTCCATGAACCAAGATGCTCATGCGACTTATTTGGCTTTACTTGAGTCAATCAAAATACAACCTAACACTCTTGTCATGGCAGATTTTAACTATCCTACCATCCGCTGGGAAAACTATACAAGCCCCAACTTACTTGCGCAAAAGTTCCTTGACTTTGTGAACTCAAATGCCCTGGAATAAATTGTACAAAATCCTACAAGGGGCTCAAATATACTTGACCTGTTTCTCACCAACATGAGAGACCATAGAGCTACCATAAGTGTAGGTCCCTCATTAGTAAAATCTGATCATAAGTCAGTCACCTTTGAAGTAGAAATAATTCCAAAACCCATCAGAGGTGAAATCAGATTAAAAAAACATCACCAAAGCTAACTATATCCTCTTAGGGGTTGGCATAAATGATTTCCAAGCCCTGGTCTCCACAGATGGTTTTACCAACTATACTAAAGTATAGTCTGATATCCTGTACCAACACTTACACAAATGTATAGATTTGGCTGTGCCAGATAGGACCAAAGTAAGAGTCTCAAGAAAAAACAAGCCACCGTGATGGACATCTCACATAAATAAACTTTCCAACAAGTGTAAGAAGCTGTTGTCTAAGATTACCAAATGGAGGTCCCAGCACTGGAAAAATCCCCTCCTAAGTCTAAATAAACAAATAAGACAACTTATAAAATCCTCTAAGGGCAACTTCAAGAAAAATTTAGCAAACACAGCTAAGGATAAACCATAAGGCTTTCTTCAGCTACATCCATTGCCTAAAAGGTAGGACCCAGACGTGTGCTGAACTAGTGACAAATTATATCACACACACTGATCCTGAAGAAATTGCTAGCCTACTAGTGGTCAGGTTTGGTGAAAATTTCTCCCCTTTATCCCCTCCAAACATGTCACAAACCATACCTTCAATAACTTCTGTGCCCTGTATATCTAAAGAACAGATCATCAAAGCTCTGTCCAAGACAAAAAACACAGCCTCTATGGGTCCTGATGGCATCCCAGGCTGCATTCTAAACAAACTAAAACAGGAATTAGCAGCCCCCTTTGGCACCCTATTTACCCACGGTCTGAATACAGGATTTTCCCAAATGAATGGAAAACCAAGACTGTTATCCCATGCCACAAGGGTAGCTTAGCAACCGATCTGGGGAATTATAGACACATAAGCCTAACTAGTCTTATCTGCAAGGCCATAGAACGTATCATCATGGACCTCATAAATAAAGATATAGGTGTCCTCCAAACCCTTGATCCAACCCAGTTCGGCTTTGTAATGGGTCAGTCATGCCTGTTAATCCTAGTAGACTTCTATGAAAATGTGAGCAGGGCCATATAGAGGGCAAACTTGACAAAGGCCTTTGACACAATCCCCCATTCAGGCATTATTGACAAATTCACCCACCTAAATGCCAACCTCTTTTTTGTTAGGTGGGTTGCAAATTGGCTCACTAACCATACACATGCTATCAGAATGGATGACTCCACCTCAGCCAGCAGACCTGTCATAAATGGGGTTACACAAGGGTCAGTACTGCCCCCCTTTTGTTTGGTATTTACTTCTCAGAAGTTCAGGCTAAAACAAAGGAGATGTGGCTGACCAAGTTTACTGCTGACTGCAAACTTGGAGCAATCATGGCCCAAATGATATCAGTGTACTCCAAGAGGGGCTTACACAGATCAACGATTGGTGTCAAAGTCATGGACTCAAACTAAATTTAAAAAATGCATCATCACCCCCTTTGGCAAAAGCAATGTCCCTACTAGCTATCAAATGAAGAACAGTACCTTAAGTACGACTGCTGTAGTGAGGGATTTTGGCACACAACTAGACTGTGAACTAAACTTTGACCACCATATGTCCACTATAGTAAGAAAGGCATTCTATGTTGCATATTTGATTAGCAAAGGCAAAGTCTTAAGAGCAAAAGAGGTTATAACCCCACTAAACTCATACCATATCAGGACAATAACTGAGTATAATGCCCCCTTTGGTATGTACTGTACCAGGCACCTGCAGTAACTGTAGAGACCCCAGAGATTTTTAACTAAGAAGATCCAGGGTCTTCAGCATATGTCTTACACAGACAGACTGAAGTCTTTGTCACTGTACTGAGTAGCATATAGGCTGCTTAGGGGAGACTTGTGCCTGGCTTACAGAGCAATTTCTGACCCCAACCTGATGAAGTTGCTGGACATCTGTAAGTCAAACAGGACTAGAGTTACCCACTCCAGCAACTTAAATCTGGTCTGTGATTTAAATAGGACATGCTGGAGAGACACATTCATCTCACAGAGGTTGCCACTTCTCCGGACTAAGTTACCGGTTCATGTTAAGCAGAGCACCTCTATGACTCTGGTCAAAAGGACCCTGGATAAATGGATGTGAAACCACAAATTCATGCCAGTAAGAGCTCCCACATCCCTCTTGGACATGGGTAGTCATTAATAATAATAATAATCTTAGGCATCAAGTAGACTTTTTCTCTTGAAATATAATGGGTGTAATAGGCTAGGCTTAAAATGACCCTTGGGTCAATGCCCTAGTAACCTCCTATGAGCCTATGAACCTATAAGCTGTTTAGGGAAAAACTGAGCTTCTAGGCTTTTGCGTCTATACAAGGGCACTGCTAACTGCTGCTGCATGAACAGCAGTACCACACAAACACAAGGCTTAAATAAGAGCAAAGAGAAACAAGTTTTAAGCTAACTACCAATCAGGAAAGCACACAATAATCCTTCCACCAGCAATCTCCAACTCAGACAGGTTAGAAGTGCACACTTCCGCCACAAAGGTGCAGAAAAGCACATTTCTAATGTAGAATAGCTGGTTTGGAGCCCAAGTGTAACATGACCACACAAACTACCAACAACAGCCCTGCAATTAAAAGATACAATGTAATACAGTACAATTAATTACTTAAAGCAGCAGCAGACAATACAGTTTTTTTTAACTGCTAAAGTACAATCACGGTATATAACAGGAATGCAAAAAGAGACTTACAGCCCTTTTGTGTGCTTCCCAGCTCAGATAGACCATGTAAACACCTACTGCCACTAAATAAATACTTGCAGTCCTCCTAATGTAAAAGCACAGTAAAGGAGTGTCTGGAGTGAAATACTACCACAAACAAAAGATACAAAATGCTACCACAAACTTGAAGATATGGATACAGCAGTGTACTTTAAATAGTCTATAAAAGTGTGATTATTCAGTAAAAGTCTTCACTTTGTATAAATGAGCCAGGAGCCACTCAATTGTAGAGAATTTATAAAGGCACTAAAACAAGATAAGCTGATTAATAAGCACTTCAGCCAATAAAATGACATGCAGAAATCGCAAATCTTTCCCAACCTAAACAGACCAGGCTACCTCCCAGTGCACAAGATAGAAAGTCCACTGACCTCTTGATGCAAAAACAAGTGCTTGCGAGAGTGTAAAAATATACTATTTTATCCAACAGCTAACTAGATATGAATTCAGAGCAAGTAAATCAGTAGAACAGACAATGAGAGACAAAATGCACTTTTTCAATATAAACACAAGGAAAGGCACATAATTCAAGACATCAAAAACCTATTAAGCTCAACTTACTGTAGGTTTAAAAAGCAGATCAATGAAATGGAGAGTGGGTGAGAAAAATAGCAGGGAATCACCAGCAATGCTTTAGTTTATGCAGGCTTGAAATCTTTTCAGAAAAAGACAAAGGTCCAGAAATTCACTGTGTATTTAAGTATCACTCAAACAATTTAATCAATGAAAAAACATGTGAAATATGCAGCTTAGCTAATTTAAGGGTCAAACAAAAACACCAGGCCAAGCAGATATCTTAAAACAGAAAACAAAATGGAGAAGGCAAAACAGACAGAAGAGTTATCACTCACAGACAAGAAAATATAGGTTTACTTTGCTCAACCAGGAGGGAATCACCAGCAGTGCTTTAGTTTATGCAGGCCTGAAATCTTTTCAGAAAAAGACAAAGGATAAGAAATTCACTGTGTATTTAAGTATCACTCAAACAATTTAACCATTGAAAAAACATGTGAAATGTGCAGCCTAGCTAATTTAAGTGTCTATATCTCACATAGAACAAAAACACCAGGCCAAGTAGATTTCTTAAAAGAGAAAACAAAATGGAGGAGATAAAACAGAAAGCAGCTTTATCACAAACAGACAAGAAAATATTGGTTTACTTTCCTCAACAAGCAGAGAATCACCTTTATGCAGGCTTGAAGTCTTTTCAGGAAAAGACAAAGGCCCAGAAATTCAATGTGTATTTAAGTATCACTCAAACAATGAAAAACATGTGCAATGTGCAGCCTAGCTAATTTAAATGTCTATCTCTCACGTAGAACAAAAACACCAGGCCAAGTAGATTTCTTAAAATAGAAAACAAAATGGAGCAGGTAAAATGGAAAGCAGCTTTATTATTCACAGACAAGAAAATATAGGTTTACTTTCCTCACCCAGCAGGGAATCACCAGCAGTGCTTTAGTTTATGCAGGCTTGGAATCTCTTCAGAAAAAGACAAAGGCCCAGAAATTTACTGTACATTTATGTGTCACTCAAACAATTTAACCAATGAAAAAAAAAACATGTGAAATGTGCAGCCTAGCTAATTTAAGTGTCTGTCTCTCGCATAGAAATAAAGCGGCAGGCCAAGCAGATTTCTTAAAACAGAAAACAAAATGGAGCCGGTAAAACAGAAAGTAGCTTTATCATTCACAGACAAGAAAATATAGGCTTAATTTTTTCACCCAGCAGGGAATCACCAGACATGCTTTAGTTTATTAAGGCTTGAAATGGATAAGGATAAAAAGGGAAAAGAAAGATGGTGAAGAGTAGTGAGCATGGGCATGCAAACAAGCACAAAACAATACAGACTAATAGGGGTGGATGTGGACACACTAACACGAGGAGATAGTGACTGGACATAGACACAGAGAGGGCAAACAAATGGTGATGGGAGCTTTAGCTAGCATACAAGAGATGGGCTGGATCACAATAGGATGGGGATACACCTGGATGGAGATAGGGAGAGTTATAGGCAACATACTAGTTGCCAGCCAGCCCATAAGGACTTTACTGGGACCCAGCAGATGGATCAAATTGCCTAGTGGAAGGGGATCACACCATCCTCTACTGGCCCAATGTAATGGGACTGCTGGTCAAGCAAATCTGTAATTTACTCTAGAAGGAGTTCCATACTTGCTAGGTCATGAGCCAGAAGCCTATCATCCATTAACGCCACTATCTTCTACAGCAACAACTGTTCCACAGTGAGCAACTAAGCCAGAATGCCTGCGAGGGGGAGAACTAAACTGCCTTATTGTAATTTACTCCCAGCCCTATCACCTACCATAACCATAGTTACAATTGGAAAAAAAGGGGAAGCAGAACAAACCGCTGCTCACACTCGTATAAGGCACAGAACTGTAGCAAACAATCCACAAGAGTATGCAATTATCCACAAAATGTAAAATATACTGATTCGCCAACTAGAATCGTATTTGGAACATCAAAAAAACATGAATTCTCACTGAAACTTTAAAAAGTTTGAAGAGTTTAATCACCACATAAAACGTTAAGCGCTTTCACTCGTACACCACGAGCTTCCTCAGAACAAATTGAACTTCCTGTCATTCATTTTTAAAAACATCAAATTGGCGCCAAATGCAACGAGTTCCTTAAAGCGATAATGCTCATTCACTAATTTTGATAAATTTGAATATAATATCTATAGTACAAATTCAACTATTGTATGCAAAGAAATTAGACTAAAAATATAAAATGTGAAGTTACATAACACTATATGCAGTTGTTGACAATTTATGTGCATCTAAGACTTCACCATATATCAAATAGACCTAAAAAGTATGTTAAAAAAACCTATTTAACAATAAATATAAAAATTCAAATATAATTCCTTTGACATATGCTCATCCATATGACATATGATTGATGCTGTTTATAGTAAATATTACAACATATCAGCAATATGAACAATACAAATATGAAACAAAAAAATATAAAAAAATATGAAACAAAAAAATCACAACCCTTCATTAACTTCTTAGCATCAATAATGGCTTAACAGTAATGTAATCATTTTTACAATCAGAGTTACAATCAGAACAGCCTGGCTACTGCTGACATGTTTCCTGATCATTGTGTCTTCTTGAACTGCAGGATGGAGGTACAATGGAAAGGGAGCCATAAATGAAGATATCCTGCAAACTGTACAATATATATAGTATAGTAATGACCACTACAGAATAATCTAACTAACCCATCTGCTCTACATGTCTTCCCGGTCTTCTACAGCAGCCAAAGTTGTTGACCTCTCACTCTGCCTGCGCTGAAAGAGAACGGGACATGTCAGTAAGTAGATGTAGGTGTAGCTGAGATGTAATGAATATGAGTGCAAAGCTGCAGTCCCAATAGTAAGTGCTAGATAGCAGAAGTCTGATATATGCCCCACAGACTCACAACAGATGGATATATGCAGCAGCAAACTAAATGATTAATTGACTCAGCAAAATATGTAAAACCACCAACAAACACAGCAGAGATATAGTCTCCAACAGTAGTCCACCTGGCATGTCCTTCCCTTTGTCAGAAGGAACAGCCAACACTGCTCTGAACTGTAGTAACAACAATTTTAAAATTACACTGAAAAAGATAACAATGCCAAGCACTTACTATATCATTCATGATGTGCTTGAATGACCTCTACTTCTCACAGAGAAAAAGAGATTATCAGGGATGCAACACTGCAGATCACTGTGGCAGTACTTACACTGGTCATTAGACCTGGGAATCCATGTAGAACTGATAAGGACCTCTTTCAGGTCATATCAGACATTTACTTTCATAACTAGATGTATAGAGGGTCCCAGCAGTTGCTCTCCAAAGTGGTTATGCAGTTGTTTTTGCTTAACTGAATTTAGTCAAATTTAACTCTTCATAACCTGAAGGATTTGGTACACCTGACATGTCTGTCAAGAATTGCTTCTTTAAGTTCTTGCAAATTCATATTCATAGTCATTATTTCAGTAAAGCTGTCTCTCTAGCACAGCATTTGTTATTCTCCTTGTTCACTTGCCTTCCATCTTTCCCAACATCACTTTCTTCTCTAGTGTATCCTGTCTTTGTATTATGTACCCAAAGTATCTCAGTTTTACATTTAATATCAGCCCTTTCAGTGAACAGTCTGAATTTATTTACTCAAGCATTGACTGATTTGATCTTCCTGTAATCTAAAGAATTTTCAAACATTTTCTCTAATACCACAATTCAAAAGCATCAATTTTCTGGCACATAGCCTTATTTATAGTCCTTCTGTCACAGTGATATGTTATTAATGGGAAAAGTATAGCTTTGACTATATGGACTTTTACTGACAACGTTAACTCTTTGTTCTTTAAAATTTTATCCAGATTTGCCATAACTTACCTTCCAAAAAGCAAACATTTAATTTCATGGCTGCAATCACCATCTTCAGAGATCTTTGAGATCAGAAAAATAAAACCTGCCACTGCTTCCACTTCTTCCCCATCTATTTGCAAAGAATTGAAAGTCTAGGTGACATAATTTTAGTTTCCTTTTTGAAGTCAAGCAACAAGTCATCTTCTATGATTTCACCTTTCAGCTTCATGAAGAAGAACTTCAGCTCCTCTTCACTTTTAGCCATCAGGGTGGTATCATCTATATATTTGAAGTTTGTTAATATTTCTCAGGAGAATTCTAGAATTTAATTTGTCTAACCTAGCATTTCACACGATATATTCAGCATATGAAGTGAATAAGTTGAATGGCAATATATAGCTTTGTTTAGTCCTTTTCACAGTCTTGAAACTGTCAGTTATTTCATATTTGTTTACAACTGTTGCATTTTGTTCTACATACAAATTCCTCAGGAGTCAAAAACGTGACCTGATGTCCTCATTTCTCTAAGAACTTGCTACATTTTGTTATGGTCCACACAGTCAAAGGCTTTGGAATAGTCAATAAAGCAGAAGCCAGTATTTTTCTGGAACTCTGTTGACTTCTTCATTATCAGGTGGATGTTGATAATTTGACCTTTTTTTGTCTGCCACTTCTGAAATCAGCTCATATAGCTGGCATTTATCAGTCTACATATTGCTAGAATCTAGCTTGCAGGATCTTGAGCGTTACCTTGATGGCATGCAAAACAATTGCAATTGTTTGATAACTACAACATGATTTAACCTTTTGTGGGACTGAAAATACAAACAAACGTTTTGTAATCCAATGGCCATTGTCATGTTTTCCAAATTTTCTGGTAGATTTCAAGTACCATTGTAACAGCATCATTTTGCAGGATTTTAAGCAATTAATTTGAAACTCTGTCACACCCTTTGACCTTATTATTAGTCAGGCCCATTTAATTTCAGTCTCCAGGTTGTATATATAGTTCAAGATCAGAGAACATATCATTGTGTCAATCAATGATGTTAGGGTCCTTCTTATATAGTTCTTTTGTATGCTATGGTCCTTCTTATATAGTTATTTTGTATATTCCAACTAGCTGCTCTTAATGTTTTCTGTTTCTGTTATATCCTCACATTTTTGTTTTTATCATGCACACTTTTACCTGAATGTTTCCCTTAATATTACCAATCTACTTGAACAGATTTCTTGTCTTTCCCATTGTATTGTCTTCTTCTTAACACTGCTCATTTAATTATGTTTCCATATATTTCTATTCACTATTCTCTGAATCTCTACATTTAGTTTGACATTTATTTCCTGTTGTGATGGTGTGAGGTATTGCTAGCTATGCCAGGAGAAGCAGAGCAGTGGATGTGTAACATATGCCATTATAGCTAGCAGGAGTTTTGTAAAGAATTATATGGTATTTATATATCAACCTGATTTGCACAGGTGCTTGTGTTGAAAATGTATTTGTAAAGTTGCTTGTGTATAAAAATGTACCAACAGTGGGTTCTGCTGGACAGAAAAGAAATACACTTGTATGTCAGACTGTATTATAACTGTCAAAATGAATATATTATAACAGAGGATACTGGAAGAGAAGAGGTTAATCTCAATCCAGCTAACTTTGAAAATAGTTTGAAATTAAATTACCTGGCTTAGGCCACAAAGATTGTATCTTACAGTTCTGATTGCAGCCAAAGACAAAATGTCTGTAAAAACCAAGACTAGGAATCCTACTGTATTGCCCTTAGGGCTTAACTAATTGCTACCCTGGAAAGGTGGAAGTTTTGAAATGGTTTTATAGCTTTCAGATGCTATAACACATCTTAGCAAAGCTCTATGTGCATGTATGGTAACACAGATGTATTAGATTCTGGTTCAGTTTCTAGTAAAGGGAGTAGTGTGGTAACCAGAGTCAGATGACCAGATGTATGTGATTTCATTCTGTAATTAAGCACTGAAATGATGTTTTAATACTAGATGAAACAGAAGTCTCAGGGCAGTCTGTTTTTGAAACCTGACAAAGAAGGATCACTGGCCTACTTCATCTTGCCTTGCTTTAGTAAGTAACCAGGGAATAGTAATTATTCAGATCAGTCAGAAAAATATAGTGAGATTAGTTAAGTACTGTTTTTCTGTATCTGTGTGAATCTATCCATCTGTGTTACTTTTAATATTTCCTGTGATTAAAACTCTGGTGTTTATTGTAAATAGATATTTAGTATTTTCATGTTCTTTTATTACTTATTATTAAATATGTTTAAACTTTTCATTGTGGCTGGTGTTTTAGAGAATATTTTAACCTTTGAGAGTACTTATATTTATTTGGTAACATTACCACTCCTGAAAGCCTTGCACATTGATCAAGTATTAAATTTACTCAGTATAATTGGGTACCCTTGTAAGAGCCTTAGAGTAGCTGGCTTTGGAGTGTTCTGGTGGCAGTATATACCTTATAGTCTAGACAGAGGGGGAAATAGCTGGTAAATCTGTGCCAGCTTTTCCCAGGTGTGCGTGTGTGTGTGTGTGTGTGTGTGTGTGTGTGTGTGTGTGTGTGTGTGTGTGTGTGTGTGTGTGTGTATGTGTGTGTGTGTGTGTGTGTGTATGTCAGCTACCTGGAGCAGGGACACAGAGCTCTGGTTTTACAGAGAGGGTGGTGGAGGACTTGGCTGAGGACTCTATAGCTGTGTCAGTGGGGAGTCTTACTTGCGGCCTGGATAGAGAGAGAGAAACCAAGCCCCAAGACTGAGTGTGCTCCCTGTGTGCTCTTAAGGGAAGTTGTGCTTGGTGCAGAGAGCTGCATCTGGAAATACTGTGTGTATCTATTTTTGTTCCAAGTGAACATCCCTCACTGGTATCTGTGGTGAGGATTGAGGCTGCTTGATTACTGGCCCATGGGTGGGGGGGTCACACCTATCACCGTTACTTTTTGGTCTCCTTCTTTCTTTGGCCACTTGTAAAGCCTTTTCAGACAGTCATTTTGTTTTCTTAATCTTCCTTCTAAATGGAATATTTTTGAAGCCACCTCAGGAGCAATATCACATACTTCTGTCTATAGATCATCAGGTGCTGTATCCTCCAGGTACAATCCCTTAAGTCTGTTCTTCATTTCAACTGCATATTCATTTGGAATATACTTGGAATATTCTTGAAATATTGTTGAGCTTGTATCTCACTTGCCTAAATACCTTTCTTGTTTTCTGTAATTTAATTCTAAATTTTGCAATAAGAAGATGATGGTCTGTTTTTGCTGACTGTATAGAACTCTTCCATCTCTGACTGCAAAGTGTATAATCAGTCTGATTTCATTATTTACCATGTGTAAAGCCATCACTTAGGCGATTGAAAGACAGTGTTTATGAGCAGTGAATTATCCTGGCAGAATTTTACAGGTCTTTACTGGTGCATTCAAAGCAATAAATACTAACCTGACTAGCTACAGACATACTATGTTTCAAGCTTTTTATGAGATTGTCAGCACAAATGGAAAAAGTAAAAAGAGAAAAGTCATGGACATTTAGAAGCCATGTAGCTGAAACACTGGTATGTTCTTAAGGGGTAATTTGCATATATCCCAATGTCCTCCACTACAGCAGGTTTGAGGCAATACACAGTGAGGACTGTAGCTTAGCCGGGTTTTTCTTTGAGTTTTTACTGAATGGTTTGTCTGTGTGACTTTTTTACCCTTTGGTTTTGATGTTATTTGGGTATTTGCAGATACTTTAATGTTTAAGGACATCAGGCTTCACCTTAAGCTCCATGTTTCCAAAGTATACCAAACAATGATCTTATGTTGTAGTGATAAGCTCAGAAAAAGGTAAACTAATAACATGTCTACAGCCAATGGAATTTAGCTTTATTGACCCGAGTGCACCAGTAACAGTCATGGATATTTAGTAGCCATGCAGCTGAAACACTGTTATGTCTTTAATAGTTATTTACATGTTTCTCAGGGCTCTTCATTGCAGGAGGTTTAAGTATTGCACAGTGAAAACTGTAGATTAGATATGTCTTTCTCAGTGCTTTTGGATATGTGATCCTTTTACCATTTAATTTATATATATATATATATATATATATATATATATATATATAGAGAGAGAGAGAGAGAGAGAGTGATCTCAGGGACACCTATTTCATTTTCCCCATTTTGTTACCATTCTAAAATGTACCCATAATGATAGGTGCATAGATCTACCATATACTACCAAATACGCTTTTACAAAACATCAAACATGAAGGCTCCTGAGATATAATATACAGTACTATATGTTGCTAGGAAAAATCATGCTGATTCTTCATATCTTTCCTCTGTTAAGTTCCTGTTCCAGAGTGAACGGAAAGTGTTCAGATAGAACAGAAATGTCATACTTGCTGCTGTTGATACCAGTATGCAGAATATAAACCTTTAATTCTGAGTACTTGTAAAGAACCCATCACTTGCTGAATGATAATTTACACCATTCCTCACTGATACTTTATCAGAGCAATTAAAATGGAAACTATTTTTGCTGTCATTCAAAGACGGCAGTATGATCTAATCCAGTTCAAGGAACACAAGAAATGAAATGTGCCCAGTGTTACATTGTGATTCGTATATACATGGCCTAACATTTCCCAAATTAAAAACATTGCAATGTTTAGTATAGAAATAGCTTTGTAGCTGGCTAATATATACATTCTGGAGAGATGCAAATAAAATTTGAATGTGAAATCTAGAGTGTGACTTTGTTTTTGCAACTTTATTGGGTAGAGCTAACACAATAATTAACATATATTTATTATCAATGTCATCATCAGTAGCAAAGACAGATTTCTTGGCATACATAAATGCCTCATACTAAAATGTTAGGGCACAATGAATTAAAGGCAAACTTTCTGAACTTCACCATGGCCTTTAACTTGTGTTACAAAAGAAAGGGGGAATAAAACTTAGTCAGCTGGCAGTAAGGTGGTGTTAAGCTAAGCTGGTTGAAGGACAGAAGAGGGGAAAGATTAATCATTTTAGTCATTAAGAGGGTAAGAGCCTTCAAAATGGAATAGTGAACTGAGGATTGGGAATAAGGAACTGGGATCACATTTTCTTCCTGGTAAGTGAACATTCTCACTTTCTGTGAGTCAGCAACTGACATTAGTAAGGACTGGAAGAAAGATGCAAGATGATACAATCACCTAAAAAAAGGACATCTAAAAGGCGATAGCCAAAAAAAAAAAAATCATACAAATGAGTATCTATGCTAAACCTTGCAATGTTTCTCATTGGAGAAACTTTATACCATGTATATATGAATTACAATGTAACACTGTAAAATTAAAGACAGGAACTGAACAATAGGCAGATTACTCTCAAAAAACAACAGTAGTGCTAGTGCTTAAACTGTCTGCATCCTTTCCTGTCTAACCACATTGCCTGTGACAAATTCCAGATGTGTTGGATGCATTGTGTTTTAAATGGTATATTACTTCATGTAAATTGAAGGAGATGTCTTGATATATATTGCATATTGCATGCTAAGTAGCTTTGGTTAATAACATTTGCACCAACACTTTTAAATGTATTAGTAATACATTTTAATTGTTTATGGCACTGTTTTCCTTCCTTGCTGTGGTTAGCATGGAAGGAACTCTCTTTACATTGTTCAACTGCAAAATGAACAAAATAAAATAATTGTCAGTTTTGAAACAGGAGGGAGGGACATAACAATCTGTTTAAGTGGAATAGTTTATTCATTACACGTTTTCTAAAAATACGTGAGAAATGGATCTGCCTTAGTTGTGTAGTGTCTTCTTTTTAGACTAGATATTACCTATGCCAGATGTGGACAAAAAGTATGCCAAATATTCCTTGGCAAGCTGGGTAAAGACAATCTGCAGGCTGCAAAGTCTTCAGATTGCTTTCACATTTCTGATGGTATGCTGTGCACTCATAGCTAAATCTTGTATTTCCCAACACATGCCAGGCAAAACAGTTTTCAAATTTAACCATACCTTTAGTGAACTATCTATCACATGTGCTGTTTTCAGATGTTGACTATGTTTGTATGCATTTATAACAGCAAACATAGCAGCACTTACAATGTATGTAGATAACAGGCCAAATCAAGCTGGTCACATATTGTGATGAGACACAAAAAGACAAACATCATTATGTAAGGAGATTAATGGTATGCCAACAACAGAAAATAGTAACAGTTAAGTTATAGCTAGAAGTGAAGTGCTGACAAGAATCGGTGTTAGCATTTTGGGGGCCCGCAGCAAATGTCAAGTTGGGGGCCCACTATGCACTTCCAGGCTATGTATCACCCTGTTACTGCCACCTCTCCTCAGCAACCTTTCAGTGGATTCTGCAAAGTTTTAGGAGTATTATGCACAGACTGACCTGTATCTACAATGCTCTTACATTCCAGCAGGCCTGTGTACCATGTTATGTTGGCCCATCTCACAAAGTGGCATTCACAGTTGCTGGCATTTAGCTGCAACAATGACTCATTACAACAACTCTATGTACAGGGCTGGATTTTACTGAAATGGTGCCTTTGGCACTGTCTGCAGTTTCGCTCCCCCCTCCCCATGTGCCAGTGCTCTTTCTGTCCTTCTGTCTCCACCACCCCATCTGGACTCTTTCTACTCATGCATGTTTCATTTTTTCTTCCTTTTCTCACATTTTGCCTTATTCTTTAGCCTTTTCAAGAAGCTATAACTTTCTATATTCTCTGAGGTGCATTTTAAAGTTTTTTTTTCTTTTTATACAACCATTTCATCCAATGAGGGCTTGAATAGAAATTATGATTAAGGAAAGAAATTCAGTGTTGCTGTTCAACTCAACTTTAGTTTACTTTGCATCCTTTCAACATACCTTTTCTGACCAAGACAACATAGAAATAACCATTTACAAAAGGACTCTATTAAGTTGGGGCTTTCAGAAACCATAGGGTTATAAATGCTCCAGGATGCACTTTAGAGCACTTTCCCAACCTTTTAATCATATAAAAAAACGAATTTCAGTCTTATTTTTTTTTCAAGGAACACGTAAGTTGTGCCCTAGGCTTAATGTTCAAGATGACAAAACAGTATCTCACAGTATTCTAAAAAGCCAATTGTTGTTCAGGTACACAGATTCTATCTGGCAATACTGCCTGCTTCCCTAACCCAACCACAAAAGACAGTCACTGCCTAACTGGTGTTAGATTGGGGTGAAAGCAGGGGATCAAATGGCCACAGTCATGATTGCAAGTGACTGCTATCACTTTTCACCTCTAACCCCCAAAGGCAGCCACCTGCATTAGTGCTTGATGAGTGATTGTGAGGAAAGTTAAAAAAAAAAAATGTATTCCACTTTTTTGCTTATAGACAGTACATTGCCCCTACACAAGCTATATGTACACTTTTGACAACTGTGAGAAAAGTAAAAGAAACAACAACCACACTGTCTTCAGCCCAAACACCAACTACAATGCCCTCCTGTACATGAGTCTTAGGATTTACTGTGACAAAAATTAAAGAAGTAATGACCAGCTCCAGTCTTCCCACCCCCCCAAATCTACAGCGACCTTTTATACGCATACATCTGAGTGGTGCAGGTTTTAGAATGAGTGCGGCTGACAGCAGAGGCCACCACTAAGTCCATATCAAATTCCATTTATATATGCTGGGGAGTGGGAGCTACCAGAGTCCTAGAAGATCTAAGTGTCTGAATGTTCTGTGATATATTTTATGCCTTACTTTTGAAATATAATTACTTGTTAACTGCATTTTGTACGGTTACCTAGAAGAGCAAAGTATGTGGCTTGTCATTATTGAGTGTGTGCACAGATAAAAATCAGTGATAGTTTTATACACACATGCACGCAATCATAAGCCATAGCAATACAGGTTTTGCACTTATTTCAGAAAATAACAATACACTGTGCAACACTGGTACTGCCACACCAGATCAGTGGCTGTTGTTTAGCAGTTATCAAACAGCAGCAGGGGTAAGTCACTTTTATTTATCTCATTAAGGAGTAATGCATAACTGTCACTGTCCACGATTATGCAGACTGTCATTGATTTTGCCTCATAATTTTGCTCTGTCCCTTGTAAAACATTTGATTTGCTGGTAAATCATTCAGGATTACAGTCAATAAATCCAGAAATCAGAATTTCATGCGTCTTATTATCCAAAAAAATGCATGTTGATGGAAAGCATGTTATTCTAGCAACTTTTAAGTGAATTACAAAATATATTTAAAATGTGTTTCTGACTTTGATCCTTTATTCTGTTATTTTTGGCTTTGCCCAGAATTCTTGAGCAAAGAAGCTGAGAATTATAGTACCTGGTATTCTGCCAGTATTTATAAAACACCCTGAAAGAGAAATCATCGCTTGAGGTTGGAAGCATCAGCTCTTTTTTAAATTCAAGGTATGCACTGAGATCAGTCACTCTGGGCTGCTGATTTCTAATGCTTATCTTGCTCATGTTCATAATGAGCTGTATCCCAAGTAGGGTCATATCACAGCCCTATTCAGGTTAAAGTGTGTAATCAGAAAATTAATACATTTTTTCTTCATTTTTACTCCACCAGCAGCAGCTTTTGTGGGCCTTCCACATAGTCAAGTATGATTAAGCCCTCCTCTGTTTTTGCTGCAGCCACAGGTATTGCAGCTACCTAAAGCTGACTGTGTTAGTTTTACTGGACAGAATGTCGACCAGCAGGACTTAACTAAGCCAGTGGCACTATGTCAGTGGTAAAATATTTAATGGAATTGTGAAGCCTGTTACAAAACACTGTTGTGACAATCAGAGAAATCTTTGAATTTTAAAGGTGATAAAAATAAGTTACTATTACCCCCTCTCCTGGTTTATTAAGTACGCATGATTTCTAAAGTATATGTTATTGGTTTGACATACATGTTACGGAATGTCAAAATAAGATGACTCTCTGTGGTTGGGGGCCTAAAGTCGGTTATGGTGCTGACAATGTTTAAAAGATAAAATGTAAACTTAGTGAAATGGCATGGGCAATGTTTTCAGCCAGAGTAGTGTAACAGTGAGCTAATCATCCCTATGGCCCACACTACTACTCCTTTATGTATTTTATGAAGTTTCACAGAGAAAATGTTGATATCTCCCACAATGCTTTCATAAAGGGAAGCTTTTGAGTGTCATTGCACACACAGAAAAAGCTAGTGAGACAATGCTTGTAGAAAAGACAATAGTGAGGGTGGGCTTTATCTTGGCCTATGTACAGTAGCAGTAGAATACCAGACTAACAATTCATGTTGCCATATTTCCATATGTCTGTCTGATTAAACCTCTAAATTATACCTCTATAATAATTAGCAATGCTTCACTGTAAGATGGACAAACAGTACATAGATTAAGAAAGAAAAAGCAAAACTATCAGAATAAGAATATGGAAATAAAATTTATCAATGAGCGCTTGATTAATTGAATATTGTTTTTTGATAAGCAGAAATCATCTGCATACACAGTTTTCAAGGGTGGTCGGGGAATAGATTTTAAAAGCATCAGAACTGTGTAGAGTTAGTTGATACTGACATAGTGAAATACAAAAAAGTTATCATCATTTTCTAATCTGTTAATATTTTTGAGCTATTACATAAGTTTCCATTTTCTTTTATATTTTCACATGGAGCATGAACTCTTATTTAATGAGTCAACACAGCACTTTTACTTGCTTTCTACACACATCTGTTATACTTTCCTTTATCTTGATATTTTATTTAAAATGTTATATTTATTTCTCATGTTATGTAGTTTTATTTACTTGTTCAGTGTTTAGTAACTTAAGTATGAACTTGATGTATCCTGCCAGCTACATCAGCTGCACCAGAACATAGTTCAGACTGAACTACATAACAGGAAATCATCACGTTAGGTTAAGGTACCAAATTCTTTTTCTTACCTCCTCATCCTCTGCAGAACTTTCCATGGACAGTTCCCCTACTTGCACACAACTGGCCCATTTATTCCACAGGGGCAAGGAACAGACATTCCTGGGTTTGTCGAGAGCCCCTTGGCCCATTCTTTCCTGTTTGTGAAGTCCCATCAACCCATTTGTTCTAGGTTGTTTTTGGAGTGGCCTACCATTCCCTCCTGCTAGGCAGCTCTCTAATTCATGACAGCTGCCTTGCTTGGGGAGAGACATGCATGCTGCCACTCATATCTAACTCTCCCAGCTCAGCAATGTCCATGATCCACTAGCTGAGTAATATTACCCAGCAGGCCAAGCTTTCTCTCTCCCCACCAAGGGTGAGCAAGCTAGTGTTGGCCATTGAAGCCTATCTTCCTCCAGCGAACCCCCAAAGCACTTATTTCATTAATTGAAATGGGTATTCTGGGCCACAGTCAGAGCTTTACCCCCTCTAAATCTCATGGCCAGGAAGGTGCCGATTTCTAAAGAAGGGACCAGACTAAGTAGAATAGATTTTCAGAGTTCAAAGCAGCAGGTGCGTGAAAATTAAAGACAGTTTTACTCACACTGTTATGGCAGCAAGTGACAACATAAAAGTTTTAGAGTGCCATGCCTGTGCAGGCGTGCAAGTAGAAAATACTTTGGTCTGTAAAAGGTTGTCAATATAAGACAATAGCAAGTAACTTTATACTTTGTTGGAGCAGCCATGTTAGATTAGAATATAGGTCTCAGTGATTCAATGAGCAATTTCAAAAGACAAATTGCCAAATGTTGTTCTGATAATGTCCCATTTTGCCAGATAACAGTCAGATGGACAGAGTAACACCCAGTCCATTGGTTAAAAAGGGAAGGACAAAATCAATAGCAATTCTCAGCCTTCTTTCTAGGTTAAGGGAGGATATTACTCTGTCAGCCAGCCTAGCTTTGTAGCTGGCTGATATATACATTCTGGAGACAGACAAATTAAAATAGAATGTGATATTTAGAGTGGGACTTTATTTTTGCAACTTCAATGGGTAGAGTTAACACAATAATGTCATCAGGGTTGCAGGAGAAATTCCAGCTGCGCTGAACTTGCACAAGAACATTTACATGTCCTTCAGCGTGTAATAGCTTTGACATTTACTCAGTTGTAATTTGTATTTCAAAAGGGAGCCATAACAAAATAATATTATTCTGAACTATTTACAACAACTGATTCAAGTTTAAGCCTTAACCTATGAGGTAACACTGGTCCTGTATACTTGCTGAAGGAGACTTATGCCTACTAGTCTGCTTTCTAAAGTACAGTTTTAAGGCCTGGAGAGATGTTTCACAGCAGTCTTCCATCTGGATGTTATTTAACTATGCCTTACTGCTGTTATTTGAAGATACCAGGTCTGTGTGTCAAGATCTCATGAGACATGAATAGGATAGATTAGGATAATCCAAATCTCTATGGTCACTGTCAGAGTTTCACCCAGCATTTTGGAAACTGTCTCAATGAACTTCATTTGATCTAATGAACTTTGGGATATACCCAATACTTACAATTTACATATGCCAATTGGTTCCCACAATGATAGCATTCTGCAATGGCAGTTATTATGATAAAATTAATTGTAAATGAATTCTCATGTAACCTAGGTGACCTCATAAGATTTTGTAGATCATTAATCTGCACATCAAAAGCTCAAGGCTCATCCTGCTGATATAAGTCATCCAATAATCTTTAGTACACACACACACACACACATATATATATATATATATATATTATATATATATATATATATATATATATATATATATATATATATGTCCTCTGTTTCCCCTGGCAATCAAGACCTGATAGATATGGCAGTCCTTCAGTCGAATTCTACTTTTAGAACAGAGAACCTGCCTCTTAAATACTCAAGGGCAGGTATCTCTTCAGCACAGAGAAGGTCCCAGGCTATTGACTTCCTTAATGTAGACCTCAGCAGGGGTTACTTCCAAAAATCCTGCTTTAGTAACTAAGACTTCTCCTAGAGAGAAGAAAAAGAAGTCAGGGTCATATTCCCTTTCATGATTTTCTGCAACTCAGCAGTTGTGGATAGCTTTTATTTTGACCTATCCCTTGCAATGCTAGCCTACATTAATTTAAACGATTTGGATAAATCAAAGGGATCCTCCTCATAGGTTCTTAATCTTACTAATCTTATTTACTGAAGCAACATCCTCAGTGGGAAATCATCAATATGTACCAACTGTTAAAAAAAACAAAACAGCCAATACTCGCTATGCCAAAGCAGTATCATAATGGAGAAGCTGTTTATAATACGGACTTCCACTCTTGATGAAGCATTAACATCAAAAAGTTGTGCTTGATCATCTGCTGTACCATAAATGCTAGTATATATTATTCTAGGATGAAAATGCCTTGGCTTCTTTCTTTGCTCATTGTAAATAATACATGCTGTTTGTTCTTCTCCTCCCATCAAATAAAAGCTCAGTACTAAACTTCTGCAATTTTTTAATCTATGCACAAGAAGTGGAAGTGGACGACTGCCTAGCAACATAGATTACCTTAGGTAAGAACACCATTTTTGGAGCAGTTACCCACCATAGGGTTAAGAGCTGAAGCTTCTCCACATGTACACTTATAACACTAATGATTTTTATAAAAGCTACTTATTTCCATAATATTTTGCACTGAATGGTATAGGATCATCCCTAAATTATTTGGTGGCTTTAACATTATGGAAAGAGAAACTTCTCTTCTCTCTACCTGAATTTCCTTATCTCCAAATTAATATCTAGTAGCGTTTATGCATAGCCCACAGATAGAAATTATTATAGCATTTGCAACATTGCAGAAAAACCTTATTCTGCTTATGCATCTAGTCCTGCCTCTTGATCGCCTTATTGCAGTTCACCTACAGTGATAAAGGCTCTACATTTGCTAACAATAGTGCTGAGAACTTAAAGATGTTATGGTAAGTCAATAATGCAACATAGATTCTGTATCAGGTTTATGTCACATAATCAAACTATCAGAACATCAAACAGCTAAATGTCGAGCTGTGAATGTCTGTGGAAAAGTGGGGATCAGAGAATTTGACCTTTCCCTGCTTACTGCAATCTTAGATTTGGTATACATAATTAGCAGTATGTGTGTGTGTGTGTGTGTGTGTGTGTGTGTGTGTGTGTGTGTGTGTGTGTGTGTGTGTGTGTGTGTGTGTGTGCGTGTGCGTGTGTGTGAGAGTGTGTGTGTGTGAGAGATAGTGTGTGTGTGTGTTTGTGTGTGAGGGGGTGCATGGTTTTCAGTTTTGTAGTTTTTCTTTAGGTTTTGTTGTTTGATCTTGTGTGTTTTGTCATTTACAGCACAACATTTTTAAGTCTGATGTTATGTTAAGTGGATTATCGAAATTAGGAGATATTGCATTTATTTATGTTTTGGGGTAGAATGAAACAGTATAGTGACCTACCTGACATGAAACACAGGTGGAATATTATATGAATTCAGAAATATCCACATATAAACTCATCAAATAGAATCAAATAGTTTTGCAAAGTTGACCAAAACCAGAAATGTCAGGACTGTGTGGGGATCCTTTTGACCCATTTGCATCAATATAAAGTAATGACTGCTTGAGCATTTTTTAACAAACCTAGCTTGTGATGGGTGAATAAGCTTCTTTAAATGAGTTGGAACCACTGGGCCATGATTTTACCACTGTGTGTGGCCCCTACATTACTTACAAGAGTGGTCTCTAGCTACTTAGTTACATAAGGTCTTCACATAGTTTCGGGAGAACACCTATTATTGGCATGTTCCTTAGCTCTGGATGCCTCTAGAAAGCCAAGTCATAGGTGGTGCTGTCTGACCAAAGAGCTGTTTATCTCTGCATGTGTCTATGACATCTGGTCCTGGTGCCTACTTATGGAGCAGGGTTGCATAACTGCTTCACTCACCTCCTGTTTAGTGATAGTAACGGTTAGGTGCTCAGTCTCAGACATTGTGAGACTGGGTAGCTCTGTTAACTTCAGAAACTAGACCACTTATTCTCTTGACTACCCTCATCTATCATGTACTGACAGTGATATAATTTTTGTAGTATTCTAGGAATATCGTATTGGTGCTGACAAGATCTGCTACTTGATTTATCTTTTATTTTACATTTGTTTACTGGGAAAGTCAAACTGGACACAGGTCCTTTTTCAGCAGAGGCCCGGGGAGAAATGCTCCAGAAAACATACAAATATGAAATACAAATTAGAAATACATAAATACAAATACAAATTAGAAATACATAAATACAATGCAGAATAGAACTACATAAGCATGTAAGAACGAAGCAGTAAATTTTACATCAACTTGTATGGGAGAAGCAACTTTGAAGATACAGATTTAACAGAGATTATCAAAAACTGTAGTAAGTCCAATACTTATTAGTAAATTAGGAATACATAAATGAATGTGTTTTCTAGTTAGAAGCATTCACACGAGGATTCAAGAAGCATACCTCTTTTGCAGTAAGGTACAGATTAGTGATAGAGAAGGTTGTTTACCTATAGATGTTGTTGTTACTATCAATGAATGATTTTGTTTTACATTATTTTTAATGATAAATAACTAGTAGAGGGACTAAGGAGGTCTATCCAGGGGTGTTGCATGAACATAGCCAGTTTTCTTCTAAGTGTGACTTAAGCAGCTTTTTAAATTGGTAATAGAGCTGTTTGAGGTTATTAAGGTTGGTAGTTTATTCCATATTTTAGGAATGTAGTTAGAGAATAGGGAATTCCCAGCCTGGTTGTTGGCTTTAGTAGTATCTAAAAGGTATAGTAGGTTACTGGAGCAAAGACAACAAGAACTTTTGTATGGGTATATGGGAATATAATATTCTAGAGAGCAGGAGTTGTATCAGGTTGGTGAAGGATTTTATGTGCAAGGGTTAGTTGGTTAAATTGTAGAAGTTTGAGCCAATTTAGTTGTTTAAGAGATTCACAGTGATGTGACCTATAGGAGGCACCAGTTGCAAAGTGGAGTGTTTTTTTCCACTACTAAACCTAAATATGCACCTTTCCTCCCTGAACTTCCTAAACTGGAAGACCATAAGCCTACCTTCCTTATGCAGCACTCTCCATGACTGAATCACCACTCTTGCTAAGTAATTAATGGCCAATCCTTTATTTATACTATTAATTTCAAATTATAATCTTGATTATGACTTTAAGGTCCCTTTACTTTTAAATCCAGTTTTTGCATATGCTGATACATTACTAGTATTTCTGCTTCTAGCACCTTTCACCAGATATTATCTCATTTGCAGAGCTTTTGCTGCAATGCAACAGTCCCTTAACTCTATCTAAAAGCTGTCCCATGATACATAACCTGACATATACCTAAATGGGTTAAGTAACAAGTATCTTGCAATGACTCACTGTAAGAAAGGCCAAGAATTCTTTTCATAATTATAAGCTGGTCTGCTCTTCACTTCCTGTCATTTCAAGGGTAAGAGCTCATATCTCTAAGGAGGGAAACGGACTTGTGGTTAGAAAAATAGCAAGAAACAATATCAGCAAAAATGCAAATTTTAACAAGCACATTCTAATCAGCAATTAGTCTAATCTGCAGTGGTAGATAGGAGGTAGTGTATTGTACATGTGCTATATTCCTTTCAAGTTCAACATCCTCTATACCTGTACCAAGTCATGGCTACATGTCAGCTCCATCAGAATGTTTAAGCTCTAATAGTCTCTTCTGACAAGGGCTTGTACATGCACAGTATAGAATCTTGTAAAATATTAATGTCTCCACTCCTGATCACCAGACAATTATTTAATCTATGGATTCTACACTCTGTAGTAATGAAGCATAACAGGAGGGCACTAGCTCTGCTCCTTTTGTATAGTGACACAAACACAATGAGGCCTAATGCAGATTTTAACTTATCCATTACCCATTTTCCCTCATTATCTTTCTGTATTCGGACTAAATCTCAAGTTTCTTATGTACAAGGAAAAGTGGGTCTAATTATAGTTAGTGATCCTGACTATACCATATTGACATCCCACAGAAAACGTTACCTGTATCAGGTAGACTGACATGTGATATTAACGGAACTGTTTTGTTTTTATTTTCTGTTTATTTTTATTTTGTCTACTAAAGCTGAATATATTTTTGTAGGACCTCCCTTATACCCCTTTTGTGCTCTAGGACTGAGCAGAACACATTTTTATATACCAGAAAAAGTCAAAAGTCTGTCTACCTATATGTGCATCAAAGTATATTTAAGGAACTACAGTTGAATAAAAAAATGCTTTTTGTAGAGGCTCTTCTTATATCCTTGATGTGATTGTTGTAATATTACTATCTTCAAGGCTTCAACAACTTGGTGAAAATAGAGTATGTGTTTTTCCATTTGCTTCAGTCTACTGCCATCTCAGAAATAGTTTAGTAAAACATTGGAGATGTGGAGGAAGAGCTCCATTAAAGAGGGGATGCAGTCTATGCTCCATTCGCTGTTTTTGCACTAGCTATGTGAGGGGCAGGACTCTCTGATCAGAAAGGCTGGACATCAAAGCAGACCTAAAAAAGTACCTGTGTCTTTGAAGACTTTGTTGACGTGCATAGCACATGGTTATTCCATAGTCATTCCATCCTCATTTCTGGCACACCCACACTATCATTCCTAAAGAGACCTATTCACTACTTTTGAGAAATATTAATGCCTTCTACATTTATTGACATGCACGTAAACATAACTGTCCTACTGTCACGCACTTCTCAATGGTTGTTCTCAGTTCACTATAGCATCCTGATTATAATGGATAGACTGTAATGTTGTCAGTCTGTTAGACACAGCGAATGGACACATTGTTTAGCAAGATCACTTCAAAGCATGTGGGTAGCTGTTGCTTTCAGACTCCTTAAAGTTCCCACGGAAGATATTGATTTGGGCCCTGATAAAACTCTAGCAACACTGAAAACAGTAAATACTACTAATAATAACAGCAACAATAATAATAATAATAATAATAGCATCATTAATTATACTGAATAACATGAGACATAAACAATAATGTCAAACTGTTAAAACTCATCTAGTGATTAAATATTAAATTGCATCTGTAAGCCACCAAACTATTTTCATGGCTATGGCATTAGTAGTTGCCTTACTGACATTTGGAAGAAGTGCTAATCACAGAGTGACCTCAATCAGCATTAGCATTGCGAAACATTTTTTGCAGCTTTTGCCCTTGCTGCCTACGACCTTCAAGCCCTCTCTTGCTCTGTTAGCTCATTCATGTCCTCACTGCATCAGGTCTGAGTCAACTAAGAGGAGCTGTCATTAAGGTACCGTAACCATCAGGTATGATTCAAAGTTTTCTTGTTTCCTCCCGACCTTATCTGCAAAAATGCATGTTAATAATAATAATAATAATAATAATAATAATAATAATAATAATAATAATAAATAAAGCTGGTGTTTGGCAGATGCAAAAAAAAAAAAAAAGTTCTGTAATTAGAACTTCACTACAGGTTCAGAAAATTAAGTTCCAGAGTACTAACAATATTTCATAGGTTCATAGGTTCATAGGTTCATAGGTTCATAGGTTAGTACTAGGCTATCAGCCCTAGGGCCTATACAAGCCTAGCCATAACAATTCCCTGGCTATTTCTTCCCACATTATTTACTTTCCTGGACCCCTGTCTAGCAGGGCGAATGACGTGACCCCTGGGGTGAATTTCCTTTCTCCCATCCAATCGTCAAGGTTCCTCTTGAAGAGGTCCAAAGAGGCACTCTGCTTGACATGTATGGGCAATCTATTCCAGAGTCTGGGGAGTCTCTGGGTGAGGAACCTATCCCTCCAGCATGTTTTGTTTATTGTGATGACAAGGTTTAGATCCCTGGAGCGTGTAGCTCTGAGGGATTGGGATTTCTTTAAGTGTAGCATGTCCAACAGCTTTGGGTTTGACATGGCCTTGTATGTTAAGCAGAGATCGCCTCTGAGTAGACGATATGCAACAGTATAGCTGGAGTTTTTTAAGTCGGTCAGCGTAGGGCATCTGCTTTAGGCCTGTGATTCTTTTAGTGAGGTATTTCTGAGGCCTTTCCAGTTGTTGCAGATGTCTTGAGAGGTACATACCAAATGGGGCGTTGTATTCTATAATGGGTCTAATGAGGGATAAGTACAGTGGGACAATGACCTCCTTTTTTCTGGATGAAAAGCCCTTCGTGATGAGGTGTGCCACATAGAAGGATTTCCTGACTGTTGTGGCGATGTGGTTATCGAAGGTGAGACCACAGTCCACCTGTGTCCCTAAGTCTCTTATCACACTTTCTGTGTTTAGTGTACTGCCACCTATATGGTAATTCATGGATACATGTTTTTTCCCAAAGGGATAACAATACATTTCTTGGCATTGAGCTTGAGCCCATGGCTCTGGCACCAAGCATCTGTTTCTGTAAGGCCCTTTTGTAGAGTATCCACATCATTTGGGGATTCAATAATGGCTCCCAGTTTGCAGTCATCTGCAAACTTTGTTAGCCAGAGTCCCTTAGTGTTGACCTGTACTTCAGAGAAGTAGATGCCAAACAAGAGCGGCCCCAGGATTGAACCCTGAGGTACTCCACTTGTCACTCGTCTGGAGCTGGATTTGGAGTCAGCTACTTTTACAGTGTGGGTTCTATCAGTAAGCCATTTAGCAACCCATTGGGTGACATAGGGATTAATGCCCAACTTAGTAAGTTTATCTATGATTCCAGAGTGGGGGATGGTGTCAAAGGCCTTGGCAAGGTCTAGATAGGCTGTGTGGACCACCTTACCATTGTCCATGGCTCTGGAGACTGATTCAAAGAAGTCAATCAGGTTCAGGAGACAAGATTGGCCCTTCACAAACCCAAACTGGGTGGGGTCCAGTGTTTGAAGGTTGCCAATGTCTTTGTTTATAAGTTCCATGATAATACGCTCCATGGCCTTGCAGATAAGGCTTGTCAGACTGATGGGACGGTAGTTTCCGGGATCCAAAGTGGATCCCCCCTTGTGGATTGGGATAACTGTAGCTCTGCGCCACTCAGTGGGCACGAAACCTGAGGTGAGGCTATGATTAAACATGACACTTAGGTGAGGTGCCAGTTCATATAGTAGTTCATGTAGTACACAGCCCGGGATGTCATCTGGTCCCATGGATGCTGTATTCTTGGCTTTGGAGAGTGAGTTTTGTACCTGTGTGGCCGTTATTACTGGAATTTGGCAATCTTCCGGTATTGAGATGGGCCATTTAGGGGGTGAGAGGGGTGTGAAGTTGGCACTGAATCGATCTGCCAGGACATTGGCAATATCCTTCAGATCAGTATATTTAATGCCATTCTGTTTTAGCTCAGAGCAGATCTGAGCATTGCCATTTAGATTCTTGACATAGTTATAGAATGCTTTGTGGTTGTCTTTTGAATCTTTGACAATTTTATTTTCATAACTAGCTTTGGAGGATTTTATGAGGCATCTCAGTTTCTTACTGAGGCTAGTAAGGGAGATTTTTGCATCCTGGGATTTTCCTCTTTTCTGCAAAAGTTTCTTCCTTTTGTTGTAAAGTTTGTTTATGGCAGAGGACCACCAGATTGGCTTCCTTTTTTGGATGAGAGCATTTTGGTTCTATTTGGGATGGCACGATTCATGCATGAGTGGATGTGCTCGTACAGTGCCTTAGTGTAGGATTCAGCAGTTGAACTTTCAGTTCCCGTCTGCATGGGTGTCATGAAGTTTGTCACTTCTGACTTGAGTAGCATGAAGTTGGCTTTGGAGAAGTTTTTTATGGTGGTTTCTTTACTGGGGGGTGGGGGTGGGATGTGGATGTTAAGGGTGATTAGCTTATGGTCAGACCTGACTAACGAGGGGGTGACCATAGGTCAAAGTTCTAGAAAAATTTTGCAGAAATATTCTGATTTATATCAATGTTTGAGTTGTCTGCAAAGCAATAAAGATTACTTCTGAGACAATGTAAGTGAATCATGCCCTGAGAAGAGTACCGGTTGTATTCAGAGCTACAACTGAGAAAAAAAATAAAGCTTAGGAAAGCTATAGGAATCAAAGTTAAACAGAATAAACTGAACAAGTGGGTAAACAAAATGATAACTATCATGAAGTAGGCAAATTAAGGGTGTTTATATCATGTTATCGAAAGATGAAAATAACGAACGCTATTTCATCGGCCCCAAAACATCTAAACATGAAAATATTGAACATTCAGAACAGCTAATTTTTTCCCATGGAAAAAAATTTGCTGCTCCGAAACACATACACACAACACAAGCACATCAGACAAACAGCAACCACACATACACTTAAACTCCTACATCTACTGCTACACTAAACTAAACACATACTACTATCTACTCACTTACCTTAACCCAAACCCTAACCCTAAGGTCCGTCACTATCGCACACACGCCTAACCCGCGCCCTAACCCTAACTCACTTAACCCACCCCTAACCCTAACATACAAACAATCGCACACTTACCTGAACCCAACTCGTAACTTTCCACCACAGCACTAAGAATAGCGAAGCCACAGAAACGGACAACCAAATTCTTTCCCGAGGAAAGAATTTGCTGTTCTACAGCTTTGCTATTCTTAGCATTCACTGAATAGTGTTCGATATCAGAACATTCGAAGTTTTAATACTTTGATGTTCTGACATAGACCCAATTAAGGATATGTTTGGTCCTAAAGTGGATCAAAAGGGAATACCACCCATCATAAGATCAGCAAAGATGAAAGTGGATTTATAGCAAAGATGAGTATGGTAGGGAAATAAATCTTTCCCTACATAAAATATAAAAAGTAAAGATGTCCTCTGTAATCCAGTAGCTATTGCCATGGGAAGGTGACAAAATATGTGGTTGTTGATAACAGAAACATGAAACAGCAGAGTAAAGATAAACATCAGTCAGGATTTCAAAGACCAGATGAGGCCTATAGAGTAAGAATATGACTACAGCTGGTTATTAGTGAAGACTTTAAGCATTGTAAGTAGTGAAATGAATAAAAAAATGGTAACACTATCAGTTTAAGACAACTGAAGAAGTACTTGCAATAATGCTTAATGCTAAGTTCTTCTCAGTACTTAATGCTAAACAAGGATTATGACAAATGAATCTAGATGAAGGCACTTCAAAAATGTGCATATTTAGTACTGCTTTTGCTCAGTAGAGATTTCTGAGGTAACTCTGCACCTTGATGACTCCAGAAATGGTCCAGACAGCTGCTGAAATGCTAGCAGAAAGGAGGCTAGATGGTGTAGTCAACATAGCTGATGATATTGATGGTATTCTAATCTGGGGGGTCATTAAGCAGGAATGTGTCCTATATCTGGTGAAACTATTAGATTAAGGCTAAAAAACGGCTTGAACTTGAACAAAACCATGTGTCTAATCTTTTAATTTCTCTCAAGTGCATGTATATATTTGACATGATAAAGTTAAAACATCTATGAATATGCCAAAGCTTCATGATGAAGCATGTATTATTATTATATATTTCCTAGGCAAGATGCACTAGCTTTTCAAATTCATCCCTAACAATACCACGTAGGAACATAATAGAATGTAAAGTAGCAAGGTTTTGGTCAATGGAACAAGAGAAACACTTTGAAATGCTTAAAAACCTGGTAATTACAGTACCTACAGTTACATTATATGATGCATCTTAATCTATTTGGAGCAGTATTGTTGCAGGAAGGTAAGCCAATACGTTACAGCTCTAGAGTGCTAACTAATGCTCAAACAAAAAAAGAGATGTTACATTTAGTTTTTGGTTGTCAACATTTTCTTGACTGTATCAATAATAAAAGAGTAACATTATTATCATATCAGACACCAGTTGAGGGCATATTCAAAAAGTCATGCCAGATTCAATAACGCCTATACTAAGTGTACACGATATGTATTCAAGAACATTCTTATCACATATTTTGTGCTTTCTAGTCACTCAGAAAGATTATACTAAGTGTACATATAGTCTACACTCTGTGGTAGCCTTTATGAATTCCTGTAAGTATTGAAAACTGCAAGAATATCAGTAGGAAAACTAAAATTAGGAAGAAGACGGTGTTAGCTATGTCTGTGTTGTCTGTTCACTCAGAATGGTGGACACATCTACACTTAGTGCAGACGTTATTGAATCCCAGAGTTTGTATACACCATCAATGACTTCAAATGCTGTTACGGTCATTGCAAAAGTATGATCTGCAAGTTCGGCACAAACATGCCAAGCTGATGGATATAGCTAATACTCTGACTTTGATATAGGAATGATTTGTCTGAGGAGGATGTAGAAATCTTATGGATTGCTTCTCAATTGTCTATGTCTACTGAAAAGCTAGACTAGAGTGAAGCATGTACAAAGGATGGTTCTGAACTAACACATTCAGCATGATAGTATATTGTCAGGATGGCCAGATAATGCTAATTCATTACATGAAATAGTCCAAACTGATTTTCAATGGAAAATGACATTTCTTATATTCAGTACATATTACCTAAAAGTGACATAGCCATTATTCCTGCCCAGCTGCATAAAAACATCTTTAAATAGAATTCATGAGTTACACTGGAAGAAATGTCTCTTGCTCTACTGTATTTGCTGTACTACAGAAACATGAGGTAAGTGATATGTTTAGAAAACAAAATCAGAAAAAAAGAGATGAGGCCACATGATACTCTAAGCTTATCTTTGACAAAAGTGAAAAGCAACTTGTTTCAGTACAAATATGCTCATTTTCTTTTGTGTATAGATTACTACTACCACTCAAAATGTTCAGATATACTGCTATGTGAAATCATAAGTCATGGTGTTATCACAGTGTTGAAATCAAATCTTCAAGAAATTAAATTCCTGATAAAGTGATATCAGATAATGGTCCTCTATTTTTGAGGTAGGAATTTTGCAACTTTGTGAATCTAAGGTAGTTCAAATGCATTACCTTGAGCACTAAATATCAATTGGGTAGTTAAACAAATGGAACGGTCCAAACGGTATAATATCTCATCATGAAGTGTGAACATTTTCAGACTGTTAGTTGTCTATTATTAAATATAGAAATACACCATTTCAAACAATAGGTCTATCTACAGAACAGTTGTTAAGGATGAAACTAGGTCTCAGTCAAGAATTTTTAGTGTTAAAATTTCAGTTCAAGATACTTTAATGAGTTCTACTGACTTTCCTTGACTACATGCATCTGAAATGTAAGTGTAGAAAAGAAACAGAAAACATTTGACTAAATTGATGGTTTTAGAAACTATCAGTTGTCTGCTTTTTAAGATGAGGAAGATCTACTGGCTGTTTCAAAGCCTAAGAAGTTAGCACCTTTTTCACAAAGTGAAAATGTCAAGTCATATGACAACGTATCTCAATCAGAATTTACAGTAATAACTGAAACTAACTTATTTATTTATTTTATTTATTGCATTTGTTTACAGGAAAAGTCCATTGGGCCTAAAAGAATCCATTTTCTGTGGAAACCCGGGAAGAAAAGCTCCGACAAGAACATATATACAGAAAATATTAAACATTAATTGGTATAAAAGTAGATACAGTGTTACTCATAGTGATTACAGTAATATATACAGAATATGTACATAAAAGCAGGAATTTTGTTGGTAGCCAGATGGATTCAATCACAGAGGTGTAAACAGAGATATATTAATCAGCCTTATTGTGCCAGTATCAACAAGTAAGGATAAATAATAATTATGGAGAAACTATCATCAGTCAGCAGTAGCACAAAGCATGGGAGTTTAGTTATCATATAAGGAGAAGGAGGAGGTTAGGTTATAGAGCAGGTACATAGCCAGGAAGAGTTGAGGTGATGTTTCAGTATTTGTTTGAAGGTGGTGGTGCTGCCTGTGTTTCTTATAGAAGGTAGAAGTGAGTTCCATAGTTTGGTGACGGTGAAGAAGTAGAGGAGTTGACCAGCAGGTAAGGTGGGCTTTTCTACTTTTAGAAATAGATGATTTTCAGGTCTTAGTTGCCTGCTGGGCTGGTATTGGACAAGTAGTGTCGAGAGAGCAGGACAGTCTGTGATTCTGTAGGTTATTTTGTGCACTGAAGTTAGTTGGGTAAATGAGAGATGGTGGAGGAGTTCCAGCCAGCCTAATTGTTTCACTGAGTTACAGCGGTGGAATGAAAATTTGGCATTGGTGGCAAATTTGGCTATTCTGTTGTAACACATTTCAAGTTTGGATTTTGCAGAATTTTGGATAGTAGTGAGGAGAGGGGCGCCATAAAGGAGAGAGGGCAATTCTGCTAGGACTAACATTTCAAGTAACATGCAAGCTGCTAAACAACCTATTACTTGAAATTTTCTAAATTTGGGAGACTAAGTTAAAATATGGCATAGTGATTACAATTAGTATAAAAAGGCCAAACATGAATTTTACAGGACTCGAGTGACTTGTTTTAAGTGATGCATGTGTTCTGTGCATTTTACATGATACACCTAATTTAGTCACAGAAAGGTATTTGCTGAATCAGTGTATGTACTTATTAAAAATATTCAGGGGTTCAACAGACAGCATGTTTGCATTTGCTGCTAAAAGAGAAGGCAGTGGATTCTATTCCCACTTCAGGAGTTGATTAATTTTCAAATTACTGACTCTGTAGTGCAACACTAGAGGATGCTGCACTCCTGAGTGTGCTGTCTTTCAGGTGAGACATTAAACTGGGGTCCCATCTGCTTGAGATGGTAGTAGCTTAGGTGGATATAAAAGATCCCCGAAACCTATTGAAAAGAGTAGGAACATTTCCCCATTGCCTTGGCCAAATTTCCACTAGTAATATAAATTCCACATCAGTCTCCACTGAAATGAGGACAGTAGCCTAATGGAACTAACACTGTCAACAAAAGATGAATACAAAATATAGGTCCTTGCATGCGAGCTCTCTATTGTGTGTATCAGTGCCATCTCATTTTGCTGTTTAATTAGCCCCATGTCTTTCACTGCTTTGACATCAGTCAAGAGCTTGAAGTAGTTAATGTGGGTAAGTGTAACAACTGTCTTGCTTCTGTTTTCTAGGGAGGTTGATTAAGATTGTTGCTTCAGTACTCTTTGTCTTCAATGTTGGGACTCCCCATTGGTATCCTACGATGAGAGTTTATGAGTTTTGTACATTTTCCCTGTTGGTTAATCACTTCTGAGTGCAGTGGCACTTTGTTGGTCACCTGTTTAGTCAGTGACTTATCTGTGGGTGTTGGTGGTTCAGTATGTGGAAGACTGGTCTTTAGGAAAGTCAAGGTGTCATCTGGTACATTAACCAACTGAGTACCATTTTGTCATTTGATTGACAGGACTGTTGGGAATTCTAATTGTGTAGATACCTTTTTTATAATATAAGCTCTACACTTTTGAGAAAACCTTACATGTAGCCGATACTTTTGTTGAGTAATCTAGATAGACTTACACTGTACTGTCTTGTAGCAGGAATACCTTTTTGTTTTTAGGGTCTATATTAGATGAACAGAAGTTCATCTTAGCGAACGCTCACATGAGCAAATATCCAGGTACTCGAAACTGTAATTGTGGGGGGCTGTGCCCCCCACACCCCCCTAAATATATATTCCAACTCTGAGATCGCACTACAGTGAGGAAAGGGCAAATATTCCCATCTTCACTGTACCACGATCTCGCAATTGCGGTTTCAAGTTCCGCAATATTCGCTCAGGTGAGCGTTTGCTTAGATGAACTTTCGTTCATCTAATATAGACCCCTGTTTTTAACAGCTTTAGCACTTTTTCCTTATAACAAAAGCTGAATACTCTATAGATGAATATAACGCCAAGACCCCATGCACGCTTTCTCTTACATTGGGGGTGGGGTTTTGAAGGATAGTTGCAGTACTGTGCACATCAGATTCCAGGAAAGTTATTACATTTCAACCTTTTGTCCCTTTAACCAGACTTACTGGGGACTGAGCCTTTGCCTATTTTTAAGGTGCTCTCATTTATGTGCAAGTCTGTGATCTTTTGTTGTTGGCCTCTGATGACAGCGACGAAATCCTGTACATGTGCTGCCTGAACCAATAGCAGTCTATCTTGAGAGAGGGCAATGGTGACTGCAAAAAAGTAATTTTTGATTAATGCTTAACACTGATCAGGGGAACAGCATAACAGATGAACTGATATTGCATGTAAATGCATCTACCACTTAAGTAAGCAACAGTATAGAGCAGGACTTATTATACTGATTGAAGTCAGTTTTCAAATATGCACCAGGTGATCTATCAGTTCAAACACTCTCGAGAGTTTGAACAAAACAGCACTTAAGAGGAATCAGATGTACATGTCAACAGTTGTGAAACTGACATTTTGGTAATGACTGTGTACAGGAAGAATGAATGGATAAGAAGCTTGCTACTTTGGAAGAGACCACTTTTTCACTGAACTTGGCACAGATGGGTAGGATGAATGCTGATCTGTAATTGCAGAGGAAAGAGTTTTCATCTTTTAAAAGCAGTGGTGATATGAGCAGATATACATGCATCATGGACAAAGCTACATGGCAACATCAAACTGTAAATGTCTTCTATGGAAGTAGCAATGAGAGGGGATGCAGTTTGCAGCAGCATTAGCAGAAACTGTTCTGTATCCATAGAAGTATCATCCTTTATTGACAACAGCGAGAGTACAGAAAAAACTAGTGCGACAGAGACAAAGTAGGAGTTTTTTTAACACCAGGACTTAACTGATGAACTACATTCTAGATAAAGAAATATATGAGACAACAAATGTGTGCATTGATCATTGGACGTCTTGGTAATAGCTCTAGGAATTCTGCAACTTAAAGTGTTTGCAATCCTTGCCCTTAGTTGGATAGTTGTCTCAGGGGAGCATGACCGAAGACCTAAGAGAAATCAGCCAAGTAGCAATCCATCAGTACTGAAGGCAACCTCACAATGTTATGCAGCTTCTGGTGCTACAGACTTTTAGGTTGATTCTTTAAGTTGGCAGAAGCTGCAATGACTCTACCTCCCACCCCTGGAAAAAAAGGGTGGGAAATATTTCCTCCTTTTGTTAGTCAGCTTTCAGTAATTGATGGATACAGTGAAGAAGATTTGATAAGTCACGTTTTGGTCAGTTATCCTTAAGCTATTTCTAGCTGGCAGATATGGTACTTTCTGCCATGGGCTAGTTTACTGAAGCCCATTTGGTCACACTTAGTAGATTCTTTCCATACCATGCAATAAGCTTTCTGTACTCCCCTAACTAATATTATACTTCTGAGGTCAACAAACTTCCTAGGTAAATTATAAATAGTTTGCAGGAAGTGTGCTTGATTTGCTGGGTAGGAGCAGTCTGTGATGGATAAATACAATAGCTGTGCTACTGTCTCATAGCCAAGAATTGAATTTACCTGGAGTTTGGTGTTTTAGGGGGCTGTGCAGGCAATACATCACTTATTTACAGTACAAGGTATGGATTCATTATGAATTTTGTACTCTACGCTAGTTTTTATTATATTAAATGAAGTATTCCATGGTCCTTTTGGTGCGTTTTTCTTTGGTTTTGGTGTTTTCAGTACCTACACACCATATTGTGGTTCCTGAGTTTTTTTAATACAGTTTTAGATATTGAGATCATTCTTAAGCTGATCATCAATGATAACACCAAGTAGTTTGGTGTGTGGCACGACTTCTATCTTGGTGTTATCAAGAGATGTGTTAGTAGAGGTTGATTTATAGTGGAATTTAGTTTTTGGGAGAAACAGCATTAGTTTAGTTTTTTGGGGGTTGTGTTGAAGTTGTTTGTCACTAAACTAGCTTTCTATAGAGTTAAAGCATTGTTGGGTGATGATAGTGGCGTCATCGGCATATTGTACAAGTATGGACTGAGGACAAGATGAATGGAGATTGTTTATAAAAAATTTAAAGAGAATAGGTCCAAAGATAGAGCCTTGGGGTACCCCCAGTGTTAACTGTGAGGAATTGGGAATAGGAAGAAAGACACTTAACCAATTACTGTTGATTGCAAAAGGTAGCTGGAAAACCAGTTGAGAGTAGATTTAGAGAAACAAAGAGCAGACATATTGGAAAGAAGTTTAGGATGGGAGACTGTGTCAAAGGCTTTGAAGAGGTCAGGAAAGAGGGAGGATACAAACTTATTGTTTTCCCTGGCTTTTATGATGGCATCAGTGAATGAGAGTAAGGCAGTGGTTGTGCTGTGGTATGGATGAAATACGTGTTGTGTTGGGAAGAATACATTTTCATGTAGGAGATAATCTAGAAGTTATTTGTGTATGTATTTTGCGAGAGGGGAAAGTATAGCTATGGGCCATTAGTTTGTGAGTTCAGTAGAGTTTCCACCTTTATGAAGTGGTATAATGTAGAATTGTTTCCAGATGGAAGGAACTACAGATGCTTGGACTGACCTGTTCATCTGTATGGAGACTGGGTAAGCTATGGAGTTAGCTACAAGTTTTAGAAATTCACTTGGTAGATTGTCTGCCGAGGGGGAACAGGGCTTAAGTTTAGACAACAAAGACTTACTAAAGGAGGTAGGGATAGGCTTTAGAGGAAAAAAATATCATTACTGAGGGAAGATAAGAGAGGTGAAGTTTGATTTCAGTTGTGTTGGTTTTGAGTTAGGGAGACTATGGACCCTACGAAGTAGGAGCTGAACTTTGTGGTGGTTGCAAAGGCAGAGTCATTAGGGCAAGGAGTTGGTATACTAGGAGAACCAGAATGAAGAATCTTGTTAATGGTCACCCAAAATATTTTTGGATTTTTTCTTTGGTGAATTTGTGGTTCGAGATAGTTTTTTTTTTTGTCATTGTTGACTTGTTTTTTTGTTAAGTTCTAAAGTTGTTTGTAGGTTTGTAATTGGCTGGGAGATAAATTTTGACAAATCTTGCCATGCAGCATCCCTTTTGTGCATTAGGGCTTGGTTGGAATGGGATAGCCCAGGTACATGGAGAGATTTTACTCTTCTTCTGAGGGGAGCTAGGCTATTAAGAATATCTAGGAATATCCAAAATAAATGCCCAGATTTTATGACTCAAACACCAAGAATGAAAAAAAAAAATACTTTAATGACCAGAAAAAATTCCACAAAAAGAAAACGGTTATACAAGGTTAAGCACTTTCCTCAAAAGACTTCTTCAGAACTATTGAATAACCGTATACAGCCATCCAGTGAATAAAAGCACATAGTGTCAGCATACACCTCCAAAAAACAACCAATGAAACAAATGAAGCTAAGGATTAGTTAGCAGAATCAACTAAAAAATCCAAAGGAAGGACTCAACCAGTCAACAAGTGTCTGGTTCTAACAAGTAAAAACCAAGTAAATGAATACACCCCCTCAAAACAGCCAATCCTCTGAAAACATGAAATGTTTCATTTAGAAAATGCAGCGGAGTTCCGCTGTGGTGACCCCTAACTGGAAAAAGCAGAAAATACAAACAATGTGTAATGGTTGAAGCATCCAGAAAAAGTTGGATTCGTAATGACCATGTCTTAAGATTTAAATAAGCATAAAACATAATATAGTTCAACAATTTACCATGTTGTTTTCTAAAAAAAGGTTTATACATGACAAGTCAGTCACCTAGTCATCATTGTTTGTGTATTCATATACGGGTTAGCAACATTTGCAGATGTCTTAATCAGCCCCAGTCGTGCACAGTCAAAGATAACCAAAATAAACTGTGTTCCACAAATAAATACCCTAGATGGCTAATGTATTACATTGCTCAATGAAGATTTACAGTAACTATAGTTTCGAGGCTCCGAAAGTCAACTCACTAGTTATATGTATGGTGTCATTCAAGCCTGGAAAATTATCAGCATCTAAGTGTAATTGCCAAATCATTTTTCTGTATAAAAGATGATTCTTTCAGTCACTCTTTAATTGCTCATGCTGATTTGTTTAAGTATGCAGAATTTAAATTGATTAAAATTTACACAAGTCATGGTATGCCTGGCCAAGGCACTTTTGTTGTCTTTCTTTGAAATACTGTAAAGATGTTGGTATAGTCCCTTATTGAGCATGTTGACAGTTTTGCCAATATAAAAGGCAGGGCAGAATGTACAATGAAGTAAGTACAGCACTTTGTCTGAAAAACAATTGTAATGTCCAGAAATTGGCCATTTTTTAATCACCTCGATAAGCCAGTTGTCTTTATCAACATCTATAAATGTACATTGGTGACATGTGAGAGGTGAAGTTTGATTTCACTTGTGTTGGTTTTGAGGTGGCCCCCCTGTTGTAGAAGGAAGTGGCCCCCCTGTTGTAGAAGGAAGTGGCCCCCCTGTTGTAGAAGAAATGGCCCCCCTGTTGTAGAAAAAAGTAGCAGCCCACAAAAATCACAAAAACTGATAGGCCAAAGAAGAACCATAAAGACAATAGAGTGGACTATTGAGGAAAAGAAAGAAACTATGTATTGTTACTATTATGTAAAAAGCCCAGAATTTCCAGACACAAGATATACAAAACGATTAAGAGAGAAATTAGAGGAAAGAAAAATACTTCCACAAGAAAAACTGTCAGAAGCTTCAAATGAAAATCTATGTTCATTAATACAACAGATTTGCGAAAAACAGTACATAGATCAAGAAACTTTGATCTATTTGGAAAAAGAAGCATCTGAGGAAGTGCAAAAATATAAGCAACAAAACCTAGAGATATCTGAACAATATAAAAAAATATATGGACATGGGAAAGAAAGAGAGATTTGATATGGTGCAATATTTATGCAAAAGAGAAAGCCAAATTAATTAATAGAAAGAAGGCAGCCCCAAAGATATTTGAAAAGAAATACAGGCAAAAGCATCCGGATATAGAAAATTTTACAATAAAAAATATCACAAAGATGGAACATAGAAAAGAAGATTAGTAAGATAGAAGTTAAAAAAAATAGAAATTGAAGATGTTAAGTTGTCCAATCTTGCCTTCATTCTTGCTGGATGGATTCGGAGCCAATCCTCGGCTTTGACTCGGCCACTTACTATAGCTCGAGAGCTCTTTACTGGCTTGAGGCTACCCCTTAGCCCAGAAAACCCAGCGCCAGCTACCCAGATCTCATTTGCCACTTCAGCTGTGAGGTTGCGTCAATACTGGCTCAGGCTTAGTATAACTTTTTTCTCTTCTTAAAATTCAATAATTTTCTTGAAAAGTAGTATATTCTTTACTGTTTTATAGTAGTTTGTAAGTTATTTAGTCCTAAACCCCTTATCTCATCCTTTGCTGTGTTTTTCGTGCTGTGTTGGCCGTCACCCCTTAGTTGCTAGGCCTTCTGTTTGTTTACCTGAACTCGTTTACGTTAGAGTGTTCTCCCCCCCTTAAGGACAGCCTTTTAAGTTAGAGGCTCTCCTTTTAAGGTTTTTATCAATATAATGTTTATTATTGTAGTTCATAGGTTCATAGGTTCATACTAGGCTATCTGCCCCAGGGCATTTATAAGCCTAGCCAGAGTGTGTTTGGCTTTCGCCACCCATTTTAAATTAATTTTGCTATGCCCTTTTTCAAGGTTAGTATACTGTGCCTCTGTCTAACAGTGACACAGAAGTGATACCCGGGGTAAACCTACGATCTCCCATCCACTCATCAAGATTCCTCTTGAAGAGAGTCAATGAGGGCTCTGCCTAACCTGGACTGGGATTTTATTCCAGAGTGAAGGGAGCCTCTGGGTTATGAATCTGTCCCTCCAGCATGTCCTATTTATTTTAGTGCTGAGGTTCAAGTCTCTCGAGCGCGTAGCTCGATGCGATTTGGATTTTCTGAGGTGCAGCATGTCCATTAATTCCGGGTTGGACATGGCTTTATACGTCAGGCACAGATCGCCTCTGAGCAGGCGGTATGCCACTGAGTAGAGCTGGAGTTTCTTTAACCGGGCAGCATATGGCATCTGTTTGAGCCCTTTGATCCTCTTGGTGAGGTACTTTTGGGGTCTTTCCAGTTGCTGCAGGTATCTGGTAAGGTACATCCCAAAAGGGGCATTGTACTCAATTATGGACCTGATGAGGGATGAGTAAAGAGGCACGATGACCTCCCCTGATCTAGATGTGAATCCCTTCATGATTAGGTGGGCTATATAAAATGTTTTTCTAACCACTTTGGCCACGTGGTTGTCAAATGAGAGATTGCTATCAACTTGGGTCCCCAAGTCCCTAATTACTTCTTCCGTACTTAATGGATTACCACCTATGTGGTAATTTGTGGGCACTTTGTTTTTGCCAAAGGGGATGACTATACACTTTTTGGCATTTAGCTTGAGGCCATGGCTCTGGCACCAGTTGTCTGTTTCTATGAGGCCCTTTTGGAGGATGCTTGTGTCGGCTGGAGAGTCGATTATGGCACCCAGTTTGCAGTCATCTGCGAACTTGGTCAGCCACAGTCCTTCCATGTTGGCCTGTACCTCCGAGAAATATATACAGAACAAGAGAGGTCGCAGGACTGAGCCTTGTGGGATGCCACTTGTAACTGGTTTGGAGTCTGACATGGCTCCAGCAATTCTAACCATGTGGGTTCTGTCCTTGAGCCAGTTTGCAACCCATCTAGTGACATAGGGGTTTATATTTAAGCTGGTGAGCTTATCTATAATGCCTGAATGGGGTATTGTATCGAAGGCTTTTGCAAGGTCCAGATAGGCTGTGTGGACCACCTTCCCCTCGTCAATGGCCTTGGTGACTGTTTCAAAGAAATCAATCAGGTTTAAGAGGCAGGATCTGCCCTTAACAAAGCCGAACTGGGTAGGATCCAGTGTCTGTAGGTCCCCAATATCTTTATTTATGAAGTCCATGATGATCCTTTCCATAGCTTTGCAGACCAAGCTAGTCAGGCTTATGGGGCAATAGTTTCCAGGATCCGTTGAGGCACCACCTTTGTGGAGAGGGACCACTGTTGCTGTACGCCACTCTTTGGGTACATATCCTGTAGTAAGGCTGAGATTGAACAGTAGTTTTATGTTTGGGTTTAGCTCTTCTTGGAGTTCATGTAGGGCAGCCGGGACACCGTCTGGTCCCATTGATGCTGTGTTTTTTGCTTTGGAGAGGGCAGCTCTTACCTGAGCATTTGAGATGTCAGGGGCAGCACTCTGCTGGGATAGATATTTGCCCTTTTGGTGGTGGTGGTGGGGAGTTTGTGCTGAACCTGTCAGCTATGATGTTGGCAATGTCTATGGGTTCGTGTATTTTTGTCATTTTGGACTAATTCTGAGCATATCTGGGAATTCCCACCCAGGTTCCTAACATAACTAAAGAAAGCCTTGTGATTATCCTTAGTGTCCTGTGCAATTTTTCTCTCGAAGCTGGCCTTAGATGATTTTATGAGTGCCCGTAGTTTTTTGCTAATACTGATCAGAGATGCCTTCCCTTTTTGGGATTTTGCTCTATCATGTAGTAGCTTCCTCCTTCTATTGTATAGTTTGTTTATGGCTGGGGTCCACCAGACAGGATGTCTGCCTTTGGAGGATTGGGGCTTGGTTTTATTTGGGATTGCATGATCCATGCATTCCAGAAGGTGTTCATAGAATGCGTTTATAAAGGATTCTGTGGTTTGGGACGTATTTTCCACAGGCCAAGGGGCTTTCAAGGATTCCACCTCGGTTTTGAGGAGTGTGAAATTTGCTTTAGAGAAGTTTTTCACTGTGGTTTTCAGGGCAGGGGGTGGAGTCGGGATGTGAATATCCAGTGAGATTAGTTTATGGTCTGATCTTACCAGTGAGGGATACACTTCTGGTCTGGAGCATAGAGTCCCCATGTTGGTGATGATCAGGTCCAGTATGTTTTCCCCTCTTGTGGGAGTGGTAACAAGTTGTTCCATAGCATTTGAGTTTATAAATTCTAGGAACCTTTGGGCTAGGGTGTTGGAGCTAGAGTAATGCTCCCAGTCTATGTTTGGGTAGTTGAAGTCGCCCAATATAATGGCATTTGGAGAGACCTTCATATTTTCCAGTGTTCTCAGGAAGGCCGAGTGGGGTTCCTGGCTTTGGGAGGGTGGTCTGTAGCAGGCTATAAACTGGAAGGCAGTTTTACCCACTGTTAGTTGCACATGGATAGTCTCTGATGCTTCGTGCTGTGCCACCAACCTGGAGGTGTGGGTATCTTTGACGAATATTGATACTCCCCCTCCTTTTGTGGTTTGGTCCAAGTTTTGGGGCCGAAAAGCATGGTATGAGGTATAACCTGGTAGTGCTGGGGTGCTATTGGGAGCCTTGAACCAGGTTTCTGTTACTGCACAGATATCAATGTTCTCCATGCTAAGGAGAGTTTCGAGTGCATGCATCTTGAGGTTTAGACTTCTGGCGTTGAGTAGCATTACTCTTAGTTTCTTATCCCTTGTGATACCTATGGAGGTGGGTTTGTCTTTTGAGCCTTGCCTAAAAAGGCACTATGGGGGTAGCAAGAGCCTTTGCCAATATCTGAAAGCCCAGGGGTGACAGGTGCAAGCCGTCCCTAGCGAAGCATCGTGGCTTGTCGAGCATGTCATCCCAGGCTGACAGGCATTGGATCCCCTTTGAATGACACCAATACTTAAGCCAATTGTTGAAATTGATCATCTTGTCTTCATATTGTGGCATCATTGTTGGTGAGGGTAAGATGCTACTCAAGGTCAGGGTCATACCGGCCTGGGCTACATGCTCAGAGAGCTCCTCTATGTCTCTTTTCATGTAGTCCAGGGAGGTACGTCTCAGGTCATTCACACCAGCATGGACAATGACTGAGTCATATTTGTACTTACTTTGGAGTGACCTGAGTGCTTGTGTTATGTGGCGGATCCTAGCACCCGACAGGCAGCTCACCATGACCTTCTCCTTGTTCAGCCTCATGAGTGGGACATCAGTGTGCCTGACGATAGAGTCACCTATTACAAGTGTATCAGGTGTGTTGTTTAGCCTTAAGGGCTGTGACTGTTCGGCACACTGGCTTTGTGAGCTATGTGTTGCACGTGTTTTGTTTTGGGGTAGCGGTTGCTTGGGTGTCTGCTTTGGAGGTCTCTGCTGCTTAGGCAGATTTTTATTTAGAGCCTCCGAGTATGTTTTTGTGTGTTTATGTGTTTGGTTTGCTGTCGTGGTAGGTCTATGTGAGACTGGAATTGTAGTGAGTGTGGTTTCCTTCTCCTCCTGACTGGTTTCGCCAGTACTGAGTTGAGAGAGCTTAGCCTCCAGTATGGCTATATGGTTGCATCTCTCACATGTGTTGGAATTTGTTGGGAGGAGGAGAGGGTTGTCTGTGTACATGAGGCAGTTGTAACATTGCCTCAAGATTCCCAGATTCACCAGCTGGACCGGAGAGGAGATTGACAACTGACCTTTGGACATGCTAGAATAGTATTGGGAATTCCTTTATAATTGAAAGAAAAGGGCCAATGGGGAACAAGGTACTCAAGGGGAGTTTGTGAGGGTGTAGTGCTTTTAATTTTTTAGTGCTGACTTATATAATTGCTTTGGTGAGCAAGTGCCAGGTATCTTAAATGCAATGTGTTACAGGTAACTTAAATGCAAAAATGACAAACAGTAACTTTCTTTCAAGTGAAACAAGGAAGTAAGTACAGTAAGCAATGCAGATATCACTAGGGATCCACAGAAGTGCTGAAAAGCCGCGTTTTAGGTGGAATTAGTGTTTCAGGGAAATAACAAGCAAACAAACAACAAGCATACAAACAAAGCTAGATTCAGCAGGCCTGGATCTAGTGTATGCTACAGCAAACAAGGTGTACCAATTTCAGTAAGAAACAGTTCAAATATGCAGGCACTATAAGCCTTTAACCAGAAATTCCCAGCTCAGAAGGGCAGAGTCCAGCCTCTCCTCCCACAAGAGTGCAGACCACGAACCTTCTTAATGTAAAATAACTGGCCTGAAGCTCAAGTGCTTAAACCAGAACTAATACACTTTTAGAATAACAGACACTGAGCCCTCAATCAGCAGTTCCCAACTTAGAAGGATGTAAGCTACCTGTCCTGCCACCACAGTGCAGGCCACAAACCTTCCTAATGTAAAACAACTGGTCTGAAGCCCAAGTGCTTAATCCAAAAGACTTAGAATGATAGCTACACTTTAATCAAGTTACTACCAAGCAGTACTAAATACAATTGAATACTTTAAAGAATGTCTGGATTAGTGCTCAAGTTATACAAACAAAGCTAGATTCAGCAGGCCTGGATCTAGTCTATGCTACAACAAACAAGGTGTACCAATTTCAGTAAGAAGCAGTTCAAATATGCAGGCACTATAATCCTTTAACCAGAAATTCCCAGCTCAGAAGGGCAGAGTCCAGCCTCTCCTCCCACAAGAGTGCAGACCATGAACCCTTTTAATGTAAAATAACTGGCCTGAAGCCCAAGTGCTTAAACCAGAATTAATACACTTTTAGAATAACAGACACTGAGCCCTCAATCAGCAGTTCCCAACTTAGAAGGATGTAAGCTACCTGTTCTGCTACTACAGTGCAGACCACAAACCTTCTTAATGTAAACAACTGGCCTGAAGCCCAAGTGCTTAAACCAGAATTAATATACTTTTAGACACTGAGCCCTCAGTCAGCAGTTCCTAAAGTAGTGTCTCTGTTTGTGTGATACTTCCTTCTTTTTTTCTTTGTATGTCCAAGGAAGTTAAAACCTCAGGGTTCAAAAAGAAGTGTGACTCATGCTGTCAGAAGATGTCTCTAACAGATGGGCACACTAGTTGTGTTTATTGCTTGTGGACTCTGCACCTGCAGGACTCAAGGGTCCTGCAGGAGCGGAAAAACAAGCTTATCCTCCGTGGATTATTAAAACAGGATTCTCTGGCTAAAGCATCTCAGCCAGTGAAACCTTTGAAACCAGTCAAGCTGTCGGCTCCATGTTTGGAGCCGACCTGTGAACTTGACAAACCAAGTGTGTTGGTGTTGGCTGGCACTGACAAGACTACACCTCCCTTGGCTCCAACTGTTACTTCGAAGGTATCTCGGAGCCACAAAAGAGCTAGGTCTCCTTCTTTGGAGCCAATTTACTCTGTGCCACAATTATCATTAGTCCAAAGCAAGTCCAGTCATCGCTCATCTTCCCACTCCTCTCGATCCTTGAGGTTATCCAATTAGAATGTGGAGAGAGTGGTCAGTGGGTTGCTTAAGTCACAGGCCCTTGCTAAAATGTTTTCGAGCCCACCTCAACAGGCTTTGGCTCCATCCGCTTTGATTTAGTTTCCTCCTCCGACTATACTTAGTTTGGAGCCGGAGTCCATGGATGCTTGATAGTGGTTCCTTCGGCTCTGATGACATCCTCATTGGCTCCGACATTGTCTCCGATTACCTCGAGTCTTCCTTCCATCGACGTATCTGAGTGCCGAAGATCTCTCGTCGGCTCCGAGGGTGGAAGTGGCATTGGACGCTTGTCCGACCCCGCTCTCCCTCTCGAAGGATTGGCTCAGTTGAGCTTAGCTCCCACATCTGCCTCGGAGCCATCACCCTCAGCCCAGGGTGGTATTCCTGTCTCTTCAGAGCTGGAGCCCTCCTTGTATTGAGACCGTGATGCCTTCGAGGTCATGCGGAGAGTGCTGTTCCCACAGATGGCTCCACTATCAGTTCCATTGGCTCCATTCCCCTTGGTGCCTGTGACAACCTCTGCTCCTCCTCCAGCCCCAAAGCCTAGGGAACCTATGCTCCAGGACACCCCATTGGGTGAACCCTCTTCTTCTGAAGCCTCCCCAGAGCATTCTGAGCAGGCTCCCTGGAAGAAAAAGTGCAAGAGGAAGCACCTAGACTCCCCTGAGTCTGTCATCTCAGATACAGACCTGGATGAATTGGAGGGGTCCCCAAGGTCCCCCTTTGAAGATGTTTCCTTTTCGGACATCCTTGAGATTCTCAGGCAGAAGTGTAGCTGGACTTCCCTAGCCCCCTCCGAGGATGAATCTGTATATCTGGACGCATTTGTTTCCTGACCTTCCACCTGCTGGGTGTCTCCGCCTTTTGATCCACTCATATCTGTAGTGTCTTGAAAGGCTTGGCCAGCTCCAGATTCCATGGAACCTGTCCCGAGGAGACCCAATAAATTCATCACAGCTCCCCAAGACAAACAATTTTTAAATAAAGGTGGCCCCATTGATGCCATGGTGGTAGCAGCAGCCACAAAGAGAGAGTTAGCTGAAACCTCCTCATCTGTCCATCCACCGAATAAAGACTCACGTACGATGGACAGATATGGGAAGCGAATGTTTTCATCAGCAACCTTCTCCCTTAGGTCCTTGAATTATCTTTCCCATTTTACTAGGCTTTAGAGGGATCTCCTAAAAGAGCTTGGAGATACCCTACAAGTTCCTACAGCTAAGGGAGCTTCAGCCAAGGTAGCTACCCAGCTTGTGACTCTTAATTCAGTAGTCAACTCCTGCATGAGGCTGATTTCATATGCAGCCGATGGAGCGAGTAGAGCTGCAGGAACAGGAGTAGCTCTTAGGAGACATTCTTGGCTGTGGCTGTTTCAGTTTGCAGAACCTTTCATAGCATCCTACACCAATACCCCCTTTGATGACTCTTCTCTCTTTGGGCCTCAGGTGAAAGACACACTTACCAGGTGCCAGCAAGAAGGCAAGACGCTCTCCGATGTCGGAGTCCATTTTTCCACTCCTACCAGACCATACCCAAAAGGTCAGAATGGTGGAAAGATGTGGTTTTGAAAATCCCAGGGACCCTTGCCTGATGCATGTGGTGAATTTTCCCCCAGGGGTAGAGGGGGAAATAATAACAATGGCAGATGCCACATTTGTGGCAGAGGGGGTCTGCAAAATCAGGGTGACAGAGAAACATTCTCTTCCAAACCCTATCAACATCCCTGAAGGGATGCCCGACTGCTCAACTCTGGAGGCAGTTGGGGTAAGGCTTTCATTGTACCCAACTGCCTGGAAAAATATTACAAAAGACAAATGGGTACTAGCCATTATATCCAGAGGTTACAAGACTCCCTTTCATCAACCCCCTTTTGTTTCCAAAAAATCTATTGCAGATGTTCCACCCAATCTAAAGGATCAGGCAGTCACAGAAGTTTCAAGACTGCTAGAAAAAAGAGCCATCCAAGAAGTCCCCGCAGACCAAGTAGGATCCGGAACTTACTCAAGATTCTTTTTAGTGCCCAAAAAGACAGGGGACTGGAGACCAATTCTGGATCTCAGCAGGTTAAACAAGTCTGTACAAAAAGAAAAGTTCCTGATGGTAACACTGCAGTCCATTCTCCCCTTTCTGGGTCAGGACAATTGAATGTGCTCCATAGATCTTCAGGACACGTACTATCATATAAAAATGGACAGACGGTCCAGGAGATTTTCTATACTTCTGGCTAGGGGCCAGTCATTACCAATTCAGAACTCTGCCCTTTGGTCTCACCACAGCCCCCAGGGTGTTCACCAAATGCATGGCAGTAGTCACGGCTCACCTGAGACATCAAGGATTCCAGGTGTTTCCTTATGTGGACGACTGGCTCCTCACTGCTACCACCAGGCAACAACTTATACAAGCATGAGATTTCACCCCCACATCCTGTGCTCAACTGGGCATCACAATAAACTTCGAAAAATCTGCCTTGTTGCCCTGTCAATCTATTACATACATAGGAGCAGAGCTAAACACAAGAAAAATGATTGTAAAATTGCCTCTGGAAAGAGTTTCCATTATTCGAAAATAAGTGTCACTTCTCCTGAGGAGCAAAAGAATTCAAGTCAAATATGTTCTTCAAGTTCTAGGGTCCATGGCAGCAGCCATTCATCTAGTCCCCTTAGCACGCTTTCACATGAGAATCCTTCAGTGGATTCTTTTCACACAATGGTCCTTCCAGGAATTACCCATGTCTCACATGGTGCTAATTATGGAATCGTGCAAAAGACACCTTTCCTGGTGGATGGTCTCCTCACTAGTTTCTCAGGGCAGACCTTTCATGGTACCCCATCTGGTTGCCACAGTGACTATGGACGCTTCCCTGATAGGCTGGGGGGGCATTATCTAAGGAAGACAGTCCAAGGCACTTGGCAACCTCACGAGTACCACTTGCACATCAACGTCCTGGAGATGAGAGCAGTGCTCCTAGTGTTGCAAGCTCATCAAGACTCTCTCCCTGCCGGGACTATTGCAATACAGACAGCCAATATGTCAGTGGTTTGGTACAGCAACAAACAGGGTGGAACCAGGTCGTACCCCTTGTGCCGAGAGGCCCTCAGACTGTGGCAATGGGCGATTTCCTCCCAATGGTTTCTGATAACAATGCATATCCCTGGGACATCCAGTGTAATAGCGGACAGGCTCAGCAGGGCTATCCTCATGCCCCATGAGTGGTCGCTGAAACAGGAAATTGTGGATCTTATTTTCTGCAAATGGGGCCAGCCTTTCTGCGATCTCTTTGCCTCTCCCCTCAACAACAAATGCAGCAGCTACTTCTCTCTTGTTTCTCCTCTGGGTCAGACACCCAGGGATGCTCTAGTCCACGATTGGCCTCAGGGACTCCTTTATGCATTTCTTCCCTTCCCTATAATTCCAAAAGTCATTCAGAAAGCAAAATTGTTGGGTTGCAAAATGATCCTTATTGCCACCTATTGGCCTCGACAGATTTGGTTTCTGTTCCTTCACCCCCACCTTCTAGCTCAGCCTTGGATTCTGGACCCAGTACTGGACCTCTTGATTCATCAATCAGGCGGGCTACACCAATCCCTCCAATCTCTCAAGCTCATTGCTTGGTTACTCCACTTCCAATCCTAGCCAGGCTCCCCAATATTTCCCCAGCAGTGTGTGAGATTATTGTTTCCTCCCATAAGGCAAATACAAGGAAAGTCTATGCTAGCAAATGGAAAAGATTCTCTTACTGGGCAGATTCTAGGAATTTAGATCCTTTTACAGCTCCTGTACATGCGATTTTGGATTTCCAAGCAGAACTGTTTCAATCTGGTGCAGCTGCTGCTACCATCAGTGTACAACTAGCTGCCATTTCAATTTTTCATGTCGGAGTTTATAACTCCAGCATAATGTCTCACAAACTCTGTAAGGCCTTCATGAAAGGTACATCTCTACTTAGACCCCCAGTGAAAGATCCACTTTCACCTTGGGATCTCAGTTTGGTTCTTGCCTCCTTGATACTGCCACCCTTTGAACCAGCAGCATCACGTTCCTTGAAGTTTCTCTCTTGGAAAACTCTTTTCTTAGTTGCTATTACTTCTGCCAAACGTGTTTCAGAACTTCATGCACTATGTGTTCACCCTCCATACCTAGTTTTTCACACAGACAGGGTTTCTCTGAGAACTAATCCATCTTTTCTACCTAAAGTTTGTTCAGACCACAATTTGAATCAATCCATTGAACTCCCTGTTTTTTTCCATAATCATTCCAACAAGGCAGAATACAAATTACACCAATTGGATGTGCATAGACAACTGCATTTCTATCCCCATAGAACTAAAGAAATGAGAAAATCAGATCAGTTGTTCCTTTCATTTGCTAACAACAAACAGGGCCTTCCAGTTTCTAAAGTAACATTGTCAAAATGGTTATCAGATACCATCGTCCTTACCTAACACTTGCAACAAGAAGATCTTCCAACAAAACCCAAAGGTCATTCAACCAGGTCAGTAGCTACTTCAGTAGCATTTCAATCTAGATTGCCCATAGATTCAATTTGTGCAGCAGCTACTTGGGCAGATCCTCATACATTCATTTCTCATTACAAAGTAGGTATGGTCTCCCGGGGTTAATATTAGCAGCCCAAGACAGTGGGCTACGTACACGCTGGTTTACAAAGTCCTTTGAACATGTGGGAAAAACAGACAAATGTAGGTTTTGTAAAACCAAACTGGAAACAGTCGCACACCTCGTTGCTGGGTGTGACATACTAATGGCAGAAGGACTGTATACTGAAAGGCGAATGGTATTAAAGTGGCTGAAAAACACTGGAAATATGAGCCACAAAGCATCACAGAAAATGATGAAGTTTATATCACATGGAATCACCCATTACCAACAGTTCAAATGCTAGAAAACTAGATATAGTGGTCCAAGAAAAGAAGACAAAAGTAGCATTGATCATTGAAATTGCTATACCCACTGACTACAGTGTCTTGCATACAGAGAGACACAAAATCATAAAATAGCAGGATCTGCAGGCAGAAATGAGAGCAATATGGAAGAAAGATAACCAGACAGTTCCAATAATAGTTGGAGCCATGGGTCTTTTAAAAAATAATTTATAATCGTATTTAGATGAGTTACCAATCCATGTAACCCCATACAAATTGTAGAAGGAGTCATTACTGGGCACATTGCGAGTGCTGCGAAGAGCACGTTTGTCTAACATCAAAGACTGAAACAATACTAATTTCACGAACTTTAATCGTACTTTGACTTAGGAATGGGGTCTATTCCCATCATAGTATTAGAAACCCAAAAGATTTGGAGAAATTTAAAAAAAGTGACAACGTCCTCATTTTGCTGCTATTAATGTAACAGTGTCCTCGACTTTACAAGGTCTTTCCAAAAGGTTTTTTTTAAGTTAGGCTGGATTTTGAAAGTGTCCAAGAAGATAAAAGCTCGACTCCAATTCCAAATTCCAAGCGGTTTATTGACACAGGCGAAATACCAAAGCATTGCTTTGGTAATGCTTTGGTATTTCGCCTGTATCAATAAACCGCTTGGAATTTGGAATTGGAGTCGAGCTTTTATCTTCTTGGACACTTTTGTTAACATTTATCAGTCTAGCAGTGCTTATTTTTTCTTTATTTGGATTTTGAAAGTAACTGTGGGTGGAACCTGGAATAATACTCTCAACTTGTCATCACACTGTAAAATATTCCAGTTCCTGATTAAAATGCCTCTAATCTCATGTGCATCCAAAGAATAGTGCATAACTATGTCATTTGCAAGTTTATTAAAACTAGAGGTTTTAGGGTCATTGGTGTCTAAAATGTCCTGTTGTAGTCCATATTTGATAATGGCCCCAAATTTGCCTTGCCTTTCAGAAAAAAACATTGACCAGTGTTTGTCAATTAGTTCCAGGGGATAATCCCTTTCAAAAACCATCTTTTTCAATATTATAAATTGCTCGACATTTGTCATCATCTAAAGTGAGATGTGAAATGCAGATAAACTGACTTCTAACCACCCCCTTTTTCGGATGGACGGGGTGGTTACTCTGAAAGTGTAAAAATGTATTGCAAAATGTTGGTTTTCGATAAATGCATGTTTCCAGTATACAAAAGGTGTACTTTTTCACCTCAATATCGAGGAAGTTCATAGAAGTAGGGCTAATGTTGTGTGTAAACTTAAAAACCCTTGATGTAATTTCTAGTTGTTGAATGAATTTGTCCACCTGCTCATAACTACCGGACCAGACGATAACAATATCATCCAAATAATGAAAATATCCCAAACAGTGTTTATACAAGTCCAGTTTAAAAATGGATTCTACCTACCATCTCAGAAGCACAGCACTGGAAAAAGTGGGGGCAAAATTAGCCCCCATGGCAAATCCACATAACTGCTTGAAATGTTCAACATCAAAATAAAGAAAATTGTCATTGTTATGTCAGTTTGTGAAAGTGATCCATACTTGGTCACTGTTTCAGTGAACCACAGCATACCTTCTTCATGTGGAATTCTGGTGAAGAGATTTTTCATGTCACAGGTAAAAAAAAAGTGTGCATCCATAATTATGATGTTCCTCAACTTATTTGAAAAATCCCATGAGTCCTTGATCACATGAGACCAGTCTGTAAGAAGTAATTTCAACTTGCAGTCCACAAATTTAGCAATCGATTCTGTAATAGAGCCTCCAACAGCTACTATAGGGCTCAATGGAGGATCATCAATGCTAGTGTGCATCTTCAGTATTCCAACAATTTTAGGAATAACGGATGCTTCACTTTCAAAAGTCATAAAGACTAAGTGGAATAGTATCAGATAACAGCAACTCACCCAGGTGAATGTTGATAGCTCTCTATGCTATGTTAATCTCGTTTAAAGAGACTGTCCTGTAGGTAGTAGCATCACTCAATAAATTATTAATTCTACCAACATAATCTATTCAGTCCATGATTACCAATCCACCTCCCTTGTCTGGTTTCATGTAATGGATGTTGGTCTCATGGGTTATTTAGGATAGAATTTCATGTTCTTGACTGGACAAGTAGTAGTAACTATTTTTGCATTTACTATTTAAAAGACCCCTGTTATGTGCACAGGTTTTTCAAAAGCATTGATTACAGGGTGAAGAGGGGGATTTGCTGTACGTCTATGCTTAAAGTTGTAAACATGGTTATCAGTGGACAGAGTGTTACCTAACAAAACCTGAAAATTAAATTTTCTAGTAAATAACATGAGGTCAAGAAGAATTTGTTCAAATCTTGGCTCTACCGGCAAGGAGTAAGGCGAATCCCTTCAAAAATAGCTGGGGGTGTTCTGGACCAGTGGTGTGTTCAGTAAAATTATATATACTGAAATTGAAAAAGGAATTAATTTTCACATTACCTGTTGAAAAACTCGTTAAGTTGAAACTGTCCACAACAGTGAAAGTTACCTTTTGTTTTTCCAGTTGGATGGTTTCTTCCAATTCCTCCCTTTCTTCAGGACAGCAATCAGGCAAATTACAAACACATGGACCTATTAAGAAAGGGAATATTTTGAATATTTTATGTACTACAGATGGTTTGAAAAGCTATCCTTATGACCTTTTACAATTTTTAACATGTAGTGAACCTTTACCATCTTTACCATCTTGAGTTGTGGCCCATTGTCATCCTTTTTGTATGAAGTGACATTCCTGTTGTTGGCTAAACACTGGGATCATCTGGGAAGCTCCTGGTCTAAAGGGAGATCATGGGCTTGATCCTGGTTGATGCCTTCAACTCCTGAATTAAGTTGTTCTTCTATCAGGTTGATATGAGTAAATCTGGGAGGTTTTGGATATACTGTGTGATTCAAATAATCTTTGTTATCTCGGATAAGTTTTTTGTCTTTCCTGGATATTATAGTGGACATACACTATTCCACTTGTTTGAAAGTGTTATTAAAAGCATACTTGTATTTAGCAAAATTGAGATCAGCAGAAACAGAATTAACCAGTCTTGTGATCTCTTCCTTACATCTGTGGTTCTCCCTGATAACCAAATGAGTGATATCTAAATCAGTTCTATCAAATAGTTCTAATAGCTCACAGTGGAATGGGGAATTTTCCTCCTCTCCCTATGGAAACTTCCACAGTCTAAGCCCTTTTGGTACATACTCACATTTAAGGCACTCTTCTAAAAATTAGTTGTCCAATTGAAGTGATTTTATATTTAAATAGTACTTTGTCAAGCCAATGTATTTGTTCATCAATATTCAAAAACACACCATTTGAGGAAGATATGTACTGTCTTTCTTCAGGAAAATTACATTTGTCAAGCCATTGATTGACACTACTAACTTCACTAAAATCACAGGTAGTAGAAACAGAAGGTTGCTCAGTCAGAATGACGTTATCTCAGGGTGGATGTATAACCCCAGCTGAACTAATGAGATGAGTTCTTGTTGGCTGTTGGATTGCTAGCTTTGTGATTCCAATGGATTGCTTATTTTGTGGTTATATCTAGGAATATGGAATCAAATTTTAGAACAGCATCATCTAGTGGTAGGTGAAAGAGGAAGGACCAGTTTATAGTGGAGAGTAACCTGTTAAATAGATTAGGATTAAATTAGGTGAGATTGCAGTATCTTTTATATTTGTGTTGTCTGTCCTGATGGAGAAGAAATCTTTGAGCATAACTTGGGAGGTGGTCACTGATAGAATCAGATAGTATTTTTGAGTTTTGGTACAAACTAGGATTGGATACTAGGATCCAGTCTACGATGCTACCTATGTTTGTTGATTTGTTGTAATGGGTATAGGAGGTAATAAATTGAGTGTAGCCATGGAGATTAATACTTGAGGAAGGGAAGTCAGTGTTTAAGGTATTTCAGTTGATGCTGACATCACCAAGAATTATAGTTTCATTAGAGACAGAGTTGGTGGTTCAGGACAGAACATTTTCTAGAATGGGAATGTTATTCCCCGGAGGAATATATATACCTATGATACATAGTTTTTTACTACTGTTTAGTTTGCAATTGGCAATTATAATTCTGGCAGAATGAAAGTTAGGAGACTTGTAGACAGTTAAAATAAGGTAAGATTTTTTTGTGTGTAATCTGCCAGAGTGGATAGCATTATAGCCAGGTGGAAGTATTTCAGAGTTGGTAATATGGGGTTTAAACCAGGTTTCTATGTCTATGTCAGAAGAATGAAATTCACAGATTTTGTTAAGTAGACTGTGTAGTTGATAGAGATAATAGTTAGGATCTTAGTAGGTGGCATAGTATAAGCAGATGTAGAGGAAATGGGGTTAGAATCATGTCTGATGGTGACATTAGGGCCAGGATTAGGATGAATGTCTCCACATAAGGAGATTTTTAAAGATTTGTTAGGGGACTTTTCTTAAGGGAGGGGGACATGTTAGGATTATCGTTACTAAGATTGGGCTCCAATTTCACTGAGACTGTTCATTTAAAAAACTGTAGTACCACATGTGTTTGCAAAATAGGTAACATGAAGAGCAAGACCTGGTTACAGAAAACTGCACCAAGTGTCATACATGAGAAGGATTCCAAAATGCACCATGTGTAATACATAAGAATGATTCCAAAATGCAACAAGTGTAATATATGAGAATGATTCTAAAATGCACCAAGTGTCATACATGAGAAGGATTCCAAAATGCACCATGTGTAATAAATGAGAATGATTTCAAAATGCAGAAAGTGTAATACATAAGAATGATTCCAAAATGCACCAAGTGTAATACATGAGAATAATTCCAAAATGCACCGTGTAATACATGAGAATGATTCCAAAATGCACCAAGTGTAATACATGAGAATGATTCCAAAATGCACCACGTGTAATACATGAGAATGATTCCAAAATGCACCACGTGCAATACATGAGAATTATTCAAAAATGCACCACATGTAATACATGAAAATGATTCAAAAACGCACCAAGTGTAATACGTGAGAATGATTCCAAATTCATTCAAAGAGAATGACAACTGCAGAGCTGTTTGCATGTTAGAAGGTAAAAATCCAATCAATAAACCATTTCCTTTCCTGGGTACTCATGCTTTTTCATGAATACCCTGCTTAAGCAGCTAGGCCATTCTGATGGGGGTCTAAAAAAATCTGTGTTGCCTAGCAGTAACAAAGACCTTTTCTAAGAGCAGGGGGAAGTGATAACTACATTCTGATGCCTTAATAAAGATATGATTGCTATAAACACCAACAGACAACATTTTTGTGCATCTTGTGGAACAACAGAGATAAAAAAACCCTAGTGAGACATTCACTACAGAGAGGGCAGTGAAAGCATAAATCGAGGAGTTAAGTGTTTGAACAAAGTGCTGACACAGACATATTTCTGTTCGGTTCTGGAGAGAAACCCAGGGAGGGAGAAGTGGATAAATGAATACTTAACGAAGCCTCTGAGAAGAAGAATTAAACAGTTAAACCAGATTATGACTCAAAGATCACTGGCTAACTTTAAACGATTATAGAAACTAATATGACAAACCAGTGTGGCCCTGATTGCTACAGTGTGTTTGTTAGAGCAGACAAAAATACCTGCTTGGGTCTGGAGAGGGCTCAAAAGAAACAGGATCCCTAAGATGTGGATGAAGTTCATTTTCTGCTATTAATGCAAACAGCGGCAAGAAGGAGCTTTGGCCTGTTGAAATGGGAAGAATTTTAGCCATGCAAATACAGCAATATCACACAAAGAATGTCCTGTGAAGCTGAGGATACCCAATTTCTTTAACAGTTTGGGAATTAAAAACTCTTTGTATTGTATAGGTAATTAATTTATATCATACAGCAGCCCTTTAGCTAGCTCAGTAGGAGAACTCCTTAAGAAAAGTAAAGCCAGTTACATAACCAATATAGTACCTTACTGAAACAACCCACACTGGGCAAACAGTATCTTTACAGTGAGGGTTGTTTATGATAAGGCTTGAGAATAAAGAATGGTAGGTCTTTACACAGTTTCTTCAGGACACCAATCAGGCAAATTACAAACACATGGACTTATTAAGAAAGGGAATATTTTTAATATTTTATGTGCTCCAGATGTTTTGAAAAGCTATCCTTATGACCTTTTACCATTTTTAACATGTAGCGAACCTTTACCATATTCAGCATATGTTTCTGAAGATAAGCTATTAATGCAAGAAAAAGGGGAGGAGAAATGCAGATAATGGTAACACAGAGGTTAGCAGATGGTTAAATTGCATCTCTTGGGACAAAGGTTTTAAGGAGAAGGATGTTTCTGAAGTGTAGGGCATTCTTAAAACGTCATGGGTTCAGAGGGTCATAGCTTACAGCTAAAGGGCAACCAAAGAGCTTAGCAACAACACCTTTTTGCATTTTAACTTTTCAATGAAAAAAGGGGACTATCTACAGTAAGTAGGGAAACATTTACAATGAAGTAAGCTGAGCAATCAACAAAACTATTGATTAAAAAAAAATCTAGTTATTTAAGAAAGGAAAAGATGAAAAATGTGTTTTGAAAAAAGAGGTGAATGAATAGATTGGACAAACAAATAAATAAGTTGATAAGAGAACTCAACAAGTTTATTAAGAAAGGTAGACAGAAGACATAAGCAGAGAAATACAAATGATCAAAATACTGACACAGTCATCATACAAGACTAAATAGTGAATGAAAGTAAGATGCAAATATTTAATCTATTCCCCAATCATTTGCAACATCTCTGGCATAAGAAGTAATAATATAAACACTTCAGTGGATAAAATAACTGTAAACATGTCAGCGGATAAGAAAATTTTCAGCAAGTCTAAGAATAAAAAAGCTATGAGTAAAGATGGGACATTTAACAAAAATATGAAAAAACATAAAGGAAATGTAACTATTTCCTGAAGTTAATATGTATTAAAAGTTTCTAAAAGATAGACATTTCTATTAATTGGAAAACAGCAATTGTAAAGCCTATTTGCAAAGACAATTGGGTAACCATTTTAAATTCTAAGACTATTTATGTGCGAGTCATAGAATAAGGGATTACCTATATTTAGCCTATGATTACTGTGTCTTAGAATATTCCCTTTTTGCTGTGGCATGTCTTTCAGAGGCCACTCGACCGCAGGGAGAACATGCAGACTTTTGTGTGGAGTCTGCATGTCCTCCCCGCGGTCGAGTGGCCTCCGAAAGACATGCGTGAATGGGTGTGCCTTCGCTGAAGGTTAGGCATTGGGCTGGCAACTCGGCACCATAAAAAGTGAATGCCAATCATTAGCGGACCGGATTTCCGCTGTTGCGACACCTAACTGGGAAAAGCCGAAAAGACAAACAAACAACATGGTGATCTCAAGTTACTAAATTTAAGTTGCAGTGGTTTGGGGATGAAGACCTCCTCCTCATATTTGGCAGATGGGGAGTTTACCCCCTGCAAAAAATAACTTTAAGGGAGAACAGGAATTGTCAACATTTGCTGCTGTTCCTTAGTTTTGTTGTTTTTTTTTATAATTGTGGTACTCACAATTATAGATTTTTTTATAAACAAAAAACATCTTTATTGAATTATCACTTATGACATAGGCAAGCATACAGTTATATAAATGAAAACAAACCATATTAACATATTTTCATTTTAAACATTATACATCACATATAATGTTTTTTAGTCAATCAAACATTACAGAACTTATTCAGTTCCTGCCTTCCCTTAAACCCCATTTCTCCTCCTCCAAAACATTATTCTGCATATACTATTTTCACAATTCTCATTTTTTTATGCTCCTTCCTTTTTCTAAAGATCACACTTCCAGTTCTTTTATCTCTGTTAATATAGCCATTACTTCTAGTACAGATGGTTTGAACTTTGATTTCCATTTTTAATAATTTCTTTTTTGGCAGCCACCAGAATTAAATTCAGTGAAGCCTTACCATGTCTAGGCAATTCTGATTATGTATCACAGTTCAAAAAATTATTTCCTTAAACACAAAAACTTGCTTACAGTGTATTTCTGATAGAGTAGTCTGCAATGATTTTTTAAAGTCTGACAACTCATTACATTCCCAAAAAATATGTTCCCAATTACCTTTTTCTTCTCCATCACACCTCCAACATTTGCAATCTACCTGAGGAAAAATTCTTTGGAGGCTGCTTCAGGTATAAAAATAGGGTTCCTATTAGAAGAGTGAATGCTTAAAATAGCGAACGCTCTTCTATCGAACCTGAAAACCCGAAACCGCAAAATGTTGAAGGCGTGGAACAGCGATTTTTTTCCCAGGGAAAAAATATTGCTGGCCCGTTCTCGGGACTTTGCTGTTTTCTCCACTGTGGTGTGATCTTGGAGTTGGTTTATTTAAGTTGAAGTGTGGGGGGCACAGCCCACTACATTGGGGGGTTGTGGGGGGCAAAACCCCCCACTTTATTTTGTTTGTACATTCTCTTTTTTTTTGGATCAGAGATTTTTTTTCCCTAGGAAAAAATCTCTGATCCATGCCTTCGACATTTTGAAGTTTCGGGTTTTTCAGTTCAACAGAAGTGTTCACTATTTTAAGCATTTGCTCTTCTAATATAGACCCTAAAAATATCTATGCAAACACTTCCAAAGATCCTATATCTTCTAGATTTTGTCACATATTTGGGAGCCATACATATATCCTCCAGTTGTCTATTTGTGAATTGCTTATGAAATCACTCTGAAAAAAAATGATCTGATGAAGTCCAGTTGGTGGACAAAAGTGCTTGTCATAAATTAAAGCTGAGTTATTCTGGTGACTAAGCCTGTTTGAGTTTGTTTCTTCAGTACCTTCATAGAAGGGGATTTAACATCTGAAGTTGTGGACTGCTTATTAGTGTTGCTTAATATTGTGATGTTTAAGTGTTTTTATTTTTCATTTTTCACAAATAATAAGGAAGTGAAGTCATTCCTCTACCTTAACACTGGGGACAGCTATCTCCTCACATTGCTTTTGTGGTTCTTTCCAACCCTTTCTAACCTCTTCTGCTTGACTGTTATAGCTATCATGCAATATTTTATATACCCTACTAATCATTCCTTTTTTCACAGCAGTTTCTTTTCTAAATTCTCCTAAAACTCTACCAGTGCTGGTCTTTTACTTGAGATTCCTTATTCTTTTCTCTTTTCCTATACTCTGATATAAGTCCTTAATAGGGAAGGCGGTCTTTAGCCTTCAGTCCAAATGAATTCTTGGCCTCTTCTCATTCTATTACCTTTCTCCTCTCTAATTATTTCCTACCAATACCCACAAATATAATATTCAGTATTGCTATTGTTATTCTCCTTAAAGATCTGCATCCAAAATTCTATTCTCTCTTTGTTTCTTGATCTTCCCCCTGTTTCATCATCATCATCCCTTTCCACTTTGAATTATAACTTTCTGCTTGCTCTATGTATAGGAGCCTTAATTGTGAAGCTCTAAAATATGCCACATGGGCTGGCATGGAGGAAGAGAAGAATGAACAGGTTTGGCCTTCTAATTTGTCTTTGAGGGGTAGGGCTGTGAATGTGTGCGCGTGCGTGCGTGTGTGTGCATGTGTATGAGACACATATCTACAACAGAATACTAATTACAGAACAGGGATCATATGCATATGTTTGCCTTCAAGGAGACAGAGATGTTTAAACACATCACACATGGAAAAGTGGACATGCATCACAAAGCCCATTGCATGCTAATCCTTTGGACACTGATAGAAATGCACAGTGGGCCAATAAGGCTTAAGGAGAGAATCATATTTGGTTCCCTATTAAAATAGTGAAGGTCAACTTACCCGAATACAGAAACGTCGACACGTATATGTCGAAACACGAAAACACCGATCATCCTGAAGTGCGAAATCCGAAATGTCGACTCGTCATGGTTGGCCCTTCTGCAGTATAGCTCCGTAAGATAAGTGTTCGATAGTTATGGACCTTAGGGTTAGGGTACAGGTTAAGGTAAGTGCATAGATAGTAATAGTGTGCAATAGTTATGGACCTTAGAGTTAGGGTGCAGGTTAAGGTAAGTGCATAGATAGTAATAGTGTCCGATAGTTACGGACCTTAGGGTTAGGGTGCAGGTTAAGGTAAGTGCATAGACAGTAACGTATTTAAGGTTTAATGTAGGGTTTTGGTTAGTGTATGTATGTGGTTTATTTATTTTGTTTGGGTAGGTAGTATGTAGCGCGTGGTGGGGTTGGACAACTATGGCAGTTCGACATTTTGAATTTTGCAGTTTAGGGTGTTCGGTGTATTCGATGTTTGGGTAATATGTGTCGATGATTCCGTATTCGCTGTTTATGACTTTTGCGGTTGTTATATAGACCCATCATATTCTCCTGCAAGGATGGAGGTCCCACTCTCAGTTCACCCAGTCCTTATTTTTGGGGCCAAAGGGAATTAATGCAGAGGCTGGGAGGGACAGGATGGTCAGCACTGGAAAGGAGCAAAAATAATACAAAAACATATTGCATTTGATGAGTGTAGTTCATCAGCTATTAAATGAAAAATTGCATTTGATCTTTCAAACAATTTGCTGAAATAGATGCCCATATGGCTGACAAACAGAACCTGTCCAGCTGAATATACTGGCTATATGAGAAATCTCAAGGGGATACATACAAGGCACACATGGAATTCAGTTCTTGGATCCAAACAGCCTTAAAATAGAATAAATCATAACCAGTTGCCATGACATTTGCAAAATTGTTTATATGACTTAATAGGCTGTACAAAATAACATTGATAAATAAAGGCAAAACTGAAAAATGTTTATTCTGTAGGAAAAAAATGATAAGCACTATTTTATTTTTGAATCTTGGTAAAATAGTCAGTATCTTACATTTTAAAGCAACAAGCTAATCTAGTAAAGAAGTGTTATAAGTTGGTTGGATGTGTTTGTACATTTATCAAGTCAAGAAGTTTAGATGTAATGAAATGCAACTTATGTAGTATAACAGACCAATGTTAGAATATAAATCTCTTCTCATCTTTTGGGGGTGATATGCAGGCAATGTTGTTATCCTTAGAAACTAAATTAATATTAAAGTTCCATATTCTCATGCCTACTTGTTTAAATCATGAAATAAATATCGTTCAATTTTATGAGAGAAAATTTGATATAGTTGAAAGTGTGCTTTAATTAATTAACTACTTAATCAAATGATTATATAATGTAATTAATGATGTTATAGAAATAATATGTCTTTGAAATAATTTAGATCCATTGAAGGTGAGTTGCCAAGTACTAGACTGCTTGTGGAACTGTTAAAATCTTCAGCATGTTCTTCCATCTTATTTTTTTTTTCTTTCTTGCTTATTTTTTTTTCGATAGTAGAATATAGTAAATCTTTTTGGGTTCCTATTTCAAGGGTATGCCAACAGAAGATTGAAACTGTGCAAAATCACTGGAATGTTAACACATCTAAAGTCAACTCAGTTTGTTAGGTTTATACTCAGGAAAGCACAGGTACAGGAGGGGAGACATTATTCATGGTTGTAAGGCAACAAGAGATGTTTTTTTTATGGGAATGTCTAGGTCTGGTCAGAAGATAAATTGCACTAATACAGTTATTATGATACAGGAGTGTAAACTGACTCATAAAAGTTTAGCTGGAGTTTGAAGCTCATCAACGAAACTTAGAGTAGAATGACAACATTCAGACTTAAAAATACTTGATGAACACTAGAGCACCCTGCTCTCTGAACAACCAAAATAACCTCTTACCCAAGTCTGAAACATAATGTTGTGTATTCTGTTACCAAAATGAAGTCAGTTATCATTTATTACTATGCATGTGCAGTTTGCCTACACACACATTTTACACACACACACACACACACACGCACACACACACACACACACACACACACACACACACACACACACACACACACACACAAAGATATAGTATATTGATATGTATTTATAGTTATATATATATATATATATATATATATATATATATATATATATATATATATATATATATATATATATATATATATATATGTGTGTCTACTTCATAACATTGAAATTTCATAATGTTGAATTTCATAACACTGAGACCAAAACATCTAAATCCCAAAACACTGAAAACCCAAAACAATGAAAACTCAACATTGAAAGTGTGCTTCATAACACTGAAAATTACAATGCACATGTAAATAACATCCCCTCCACCTATAACAACACTTAACTAACAAACACACTTTCTACTACATTTCTGCAGGGTGGCAAGCCCCCCTGCACCAACTCCAAGATTGCACTACAGTGGAAAAAAGTTAATTTCCTAACCTCACTGTACCACAATCATCATACACTGAGGTTAGGAAATCAACTTTTTTCCACTGTGGTGTGATCTTGGATTTGGTATATTTAATTTACGGGGAGAGTGTGTGTGGAGGCAGAGCCCCCCCCCACATGGGGGGTGCAGGGGTGCTTTCTCCCCTGCAGAAACGTAGTAGAAAGTGTGCTTGTTAGTTAGGTGTTGTAGGTGGAGGGGATCTTATTTACTTGTGCAATATAGTTTTCAATGTTATGAAGCACACTTTCAATGTTCTGAGTTTTCAATGTTTTGGGTTTTCAATGTTTTGAATTTTCGATGTTATGGTCTCAATGTTATGAAATTCAGTGTTATGAAATTTCAATTTTATGAAGTAGACACACACACACACACACACACTCACACACACACACACACACACATATATATATATATATATATATATATATATATATATATATATATATATCATCATCATCTTCTTTCGGCTGTTCCCGTTAGGGGTTGCCACAATGGATCATCTGTTTCCATTTCTTCCTGTCCTCTGCATCTTGCTCTGTCACACCAACCACCTGCATGTCCTCTCTCACCACATCCATAAACCTTATCTTAGGCCTTCCTCTTTTCCTGTTACCTGGTAGCTTCATCCTTAGCATCTTTTTCTCAATATACTCAGCATTCCTCCTCAGCACATGTCCAAACCAATGTAATACTGCCTGTCTGGCTTTGTTTCCAAACCTTCCAACCTGGGCTGACCCTCTAATATACTTATTCCTAATTCTGTCCACCCTCGTCACACCCAGTGCAAATCTTAACATCTTTAACTCTGCCACATCCAGCTCTAACTCCTGCCTTTTTGTCAATGCACTGTCTCCAACCCATATAACATAGCTGGTCTCACTACCCTCTTGTATACCTTCCCTTTCACTCTTACTGGTACTCGTCGGTCACAAATCACTCCTGACATTCTTCTCCACCCACTCCATCCTGCCTGTACTCTCTTCTTCACCTCTCTTCTACACTCACCATTACTCTGAACTATTGATCCCAAGTATTTAAACTCATCCACCTTCGCCACCTCTACTCCTTGCATCCTCACCATTCCTCTATCCTCCCTCTCATTCACACACATATATTCTGTCTTAGTCCTGCTGACCTTCACTCCTCTTCTCTCTAGAGCATATTTCCATCTCTCCAGGGTCTCCTCCACCTATTCCCTACTCTCACTACAGATCACAATGTCATCTGCAAACATCATAGTCCACGGGGACTCCTGTCTGTTCTCGTCTATCAACCTGTCCATCACCATTGCAAATAAGAAAGGGCTCAGAGCTGATCCTTGATGTAATCCCACCTCCACCTTAAATGCATCTGTCACTCCCACAACAGACCTCACCGCTGTCACACTACTCTCGTACATGTCCTGTACCTCTCTTACATACTTCTCTGACACTCCCGACTTCCTCATACAATACCATAACTCCTCTATAGACACCCTGTCGTATGCTTTTTCTAAGTCTACAAAAACACAATGCAACTCCTTCTGACCTTCTCTGTACTTCTCCATCAACACTCTCAGAGCAAACATCACATCTGTAGTGTTCTTTCCTGGCATGAAACCATACTGCTGATCACTAATCATGGACTTCCCTTCTTAACCTAGCTTCCACTACTTTCCCATAACTTCATGCTGTGACTGATCAATTTAATCCCTCTGTAGTTACGACAGCTCTGCACATCACCCTTATTCTTATGGGTCTAGGACATTTCACCGAAAGCTCATTTCACCTAAACTCAAATGACTGAACACAAATCACTGAAAGCACAATTCACCTAAAACTCAATTCACTGAAACACATTTCACCTAAAGGTTTAGATGGCCTTGTCCCCACTGTAGTGCGACCCTGGAGTTAGTAATAATATATATATATATATATATATATATATATAGTAGGGGGTGTGTGGGGGGGCATAGCCCCCCACATATCTTAAGTAGATATGTTTGGAAAAGAGTAAAATATTGAAATTGCAAGTATCCATGTATATAGTTCAAAATATTTAACATACATTGGGGGGTGTGGGGGCGTAGCCCCCCCACATATCTTACGTAGATATAATTTTAGAAAAGAGTAATATATTCAAATTGCAAGTATCCATGTATATAGTTCAAAATATTTAACATATGTGGGGGGCACTGCCCCCCACACCCCCCTATATATATTAACTCAAGGTCATCTAAAACTTTAGGTGAAATGTGTTTCGGTGAATTGTGTTTTAGATGAATTGAGCTTTCAGTGAAAAGTGCACACTAATTTGAGTTTAGGTGAAATGTGCTTTCGGTGAAGTGTCCTAGACCCGTATATATATATATATATATATATATATATATATATATATATATATATACATATATATATATATATAAAATACCTCTCAAATTGGAAGCATCAAAAACCCGGACAAGGCCAATGAAAAATAGGTACAAATCTGTACGCTGATGAACATGTAATTTGCATACATAATTATGTAGCCCCGCCCACTCCAATGGAATTGTGGGGTACCAACTTTCAAACGCAAACTGAAGAACAGACAACCAAAATATGGCACCACACCACAGTCCCCTGTAGCCATTCCAATGTCCCATTACCTGGCAATTTCTCCCCATTTACCATAAACACTAATGTGTGCATACTGCTTTACTTCTACAATGATTATTTGGATTTTATTTTTACATTTTGTAGCACAACAATGCACAAAACACTAACAGACATCTGCTAAACAAAACAATACTGTCTCACAATGAAAATAGACTTGGCATTAAAACTTCTCTGCCCTTGAAACTCACATTCATTGAAATAGCATTGAAACCCACACACCACATCCAAAGAAAATGCATCTGGCCAGTGGTGGATAAAGATTACCTTTGGGCTATTTTCAAATCATTGGCCCCATGCACACAAAACAAGAAACATACATGTGTTATTTTCTTTGATACACCTTCCTGACTTTATTAAGTTATATTCCTTGTATAATACAGTACACTTGTTAGACAGGGCACATTTTAAATTTATTGTTTGAACATTTTTCCAGTAGGCTGTACTGTAGGCAATGAAACAAAATGCATGAACCAATAATGACATAACTGCCCAATTCAGAACATTTCCATCATAAAAGTCTACTTCCACACCCACACTATAAATAGAATGACAACAGTGTAAGCTATAGGCATCTTGCACAGCTTCTCACACTTATTTTCAACTTCAGTTTTTTTTTTAGGAGGGGGCAAAAGGTGAAAAACTATGGGCACATTTTAAACATTGCTTGTATAATTTTGGAAAGTTGCTAGAATAAAATGTGTTACCACCATGCATGTTACTGGCAAGTCTTGAACCCAGGACCCTACAGTCAGAGCAACATACCATTATACCAAATCAGCAGTGTTCTGAAAAAAGGAAGACTGAAACTTAATGGCTATCATTTAGTAAATTCAGTTCTCACGTCTCACCATAGCTCTCAACCTCTTAGCACAAAAAAAAAACTGGACAAACAATGCCAATAATGGGGGAATACAAATTCAGTTCTCACTTCTCACCATATCTCTCAACTCTTAGAAAAAAAACCTGGACAAAGCTCACAAGTGGTGGTGGCTAGGGACTTACCAGGGACACATTTTAAACATTGCTTGCATAATTTTGAAAAGTTGCTGGAATAAAATGTTGTGTTACCACCATGCAATTCACTGGCAAGTCTTGAACCCAGGACCCTATGCACTACAGTCAGAGCAACATACCACTATGCCAAATCAACACTCTCCTAAAAAATGGCTATCATGTAGTGAATTCAGTTCTTACTTCTCACCATAGCTCTCAACCTCCTAGCACAAAAAACCTGGACAAAGCCAATAATGGGGGAATACAAATTCAGTTCTCACTCACCATAGCTCTCAACTCTTAGCACAAAAGCAACTTGACAAACAACAAAGCCAATAATGGGGAATACATATTCTGTTCACTTCTCACCATAGGCTTAGATCTCAACTCTTTGCACAAAAAAAATCTAGACAAAGCTCAGAAATGGTGGTGGCTAGGGACTTTAGGCTCTTTTTACCCTGTACCAAAGGTACAGAGTTTGAGCCTGAATACCTCTAGCCACCAGGTGTATTACATGGGGAATTTTCATTCACATGCACACACACACACACACACACACACACACACACACACACACACACACACACACACACACTCTAACCCTTCTGTTGCATTTTGTTACTTTCACTGTAGCCCAGCAATCTGAGGATTTAGAAGTCTTAATGCATGTAGGACAAACACAAGACACTACCACTACATCTATCTTAATGCACATGAACAATAAAAAGAATGATAGAGTGACTGCCAGAAGTCTTCAAGCATCCACAACAGTGTCATCTGACATGTGGCTGTAAAAGACTTACCTAGCACAGACGGAAAAATTACAGCTGGCAGTAAGGTGCTGTCCACCTAAACATGGCAGGTTAATCACCATCATAATCAACCCCTGTTTTCTTATTTTCTAGATGGGGACAAGATTGTCACATAGTGATTATTATGAGTAACCTGTTGCTGTCATGAAAAAAGTTTGATGGGGGTAGTAGCATTCACATTCTCATACTTTACTTGCTACAGAAGGTTTGTAAGCATTTGGCATCAGGAGACTACCTAAAACAAGACATGTAACTGGAGAAATACTGCAATTCACAAAGTTTAATTCAAGGTAAGTTAACACAAGCAAAGAACTCTTGAGAATTTAGGCAGTTAACCCTAGGCATACAATACTATCTGTCTAAAAGGCAGCACTTCAAAACATGAAGAAAGAATGTCGAAAGGTTCAGCTGCAGCAATGCCAGTGAATTACCTCATGAGCAGTGCCAGCAGATTACCCTGGGAAGTCTTTGTAATGATGCCCTGTGGATCAAAAGGTTGCACAACAGCACATCTGTCATGTGTATTGAAACTCAAAAATGCTGGATAAGGGAACATCACCAAGAAAAGACATCACAGCTATAGGATTCATCTTTTAGCATAGCCTGTAGACAATGAGTCTAATTCTAACTCCTTTCAAGGTTGACAAAAAAAAACTGCTCTAGAAACACTTCTGGTAGGTACAGATGGACAAACTAGACAAAAGAAAACAGATGAGGAAACGCACAAAATTTCGAAAACTAAATGGAAGTATTAAAGTTTCAAACATGCATTCACACACACATACACACACACACACACACACACACACACACACACATACACACACACTTACACTTACTTGAGTCCCCAACAATGATAATCCACTTCACTTGATTCAACGAGTGCTGCTCGCAATAAATCCAAATGCTGCTGCTAGATTCCCCAGCGATAATACTTGATTCCGTTGAAATGAGTGCTGCTATCATTTCCCATCCTGGCCATAAATAAATCCACAATGACCGGCCCGCTCTTGGTAAATAAATCCACAATGACCAAAAAGTAATCCAAATGAGTTCTGCTATTTCCTGCTCGCATTTGCAGCCAGAAATGATGACGTGAGCTGAAGAAGCTCAATTCCGACTGGCTGACAGCCCTGATGGAGCTGATATCATCACGTATGTGATGATGTCAGCTCTGACAGCGCGATATTTGAAATAATTAAGAAAACCAAAAGAAAAAAATCAGAAATGAAGGGGTGCCACTCGGGAATCATGGCATCCCTTCATTTGGACCCCAAAACTTGGTAAAAACTGAGTAATTCGGTATGGTTGAGAGGTATGATATCTCTCTCTCTCTCTCTCTCTCTATATATATATATATATATATCTGTGTGTATGTATACGTATGTGTGAATATATGCAAGACCCCCCCAGCCTATCAATTGTCACTTCATTGACTGACAAATGCCAACCAAAATATGGCCCAACATTCCCCCTTGTCATACCATGCTAAATGGTGAGATAATATAATAATGGGGTAGGAAGTGACTCCTTCCTCATGGTTACTTGATCTCAAAATTTGGTTGTGTTGGTGTTCAATGCCTAATGGTCAATAGAACAAATTGTGATGAAAGTTCTACTGAGTGGGTAACATATGTCTATCTAGCTATATACCTCTCTATGTTTCTGTGTGTGACATATATATATATATATATATATATATATATATATATATATATGTGTGTGTGTGTGTGTGTGTGTGTGTGCCAGAAAATGTCTAAAACTCAAGATATCAGACCTCAAGACCTCTAAAGAAAACACCGAAAGCCCAAAACATAATATAAAATCACAAAATATCAGATAATTATATCCAGCTAAAAATACCCTGTGTCATATACCCCATGTACAAAACCAACATCAAGGTCATCTTGGTAGTAATGCTATGGAAAGGGTTTGTAGTAATGTATTAGGGTTAGGGGCAGGGCTAGGGTTAGGGTCGGGTTTAGATAGTTGCTGACTTGTGTGAATCTGATCTCAAAGTCTTCCTCATTGCTGTTGATTTTCACTCTTGTGATATAGAAATGATACATATACCAACCACAAATAGCCAGCAAATTAACAGCCAAAGTTAAGATTGTGTTTACAAGGTGTGGTTTACCTAATGATGTGGTTACAGACAATATTACACACTTTATGTCCGATGAGTTGTAATGGTTTGTTGCTGAGAATGGATTCAGCTATACTAGGTTAATCCCTTAATATCTGTAGTCAAATGGTAATGCTGAAAGAGAAGTGCAAACATAAAAAAATACTAAGACAGATCTTCTCAGCTATTCCATAAAATACCACCAGAGTTAACTCTTCACAGCTAAAGCTCGGAAGACAAATGCATGTTAATGTTGAGTCAAAACTTGAGCCTAGAGATATTCCATACAATGCATTCAAACAAAATAACCAAAAAGACAAAGTTTCATATTAAATGTTTTATGACTGATGTTATTCTATGCACTTTACTATCTGTCATACAACCATTCCAAGCTGTTCACTTGAAGTCAGAGGGGAAGAAAAAGTGGAACACAACTGGTGTTGCGGTGCAGAAACAAGCTTAATTATATTTCTATATGGTACAATCTAAAGATAGTACTATAGTTTTACAAAGCAAACAACATATCCATTTTTTTCCCGCTAAGTATCAGACTGAATATGAAAGAAGGTTAGATCAGGGAATGACAGCTTGGTATCTACTAAAGCTGTATCTATGCCAACAACAGATTTACCTCAGCGAAATAGTCATGACACGTGAGGAAGTTTGAGTTCAGCTATTCTGAGTGACAGACCGTCTGCTGTGCAGCCAGTACAACTAAATGTAACTGCTCCTGTGCCAGAGCCTGCAGACTCTGTTTTGCACAGCGACTGTAAGAGTTGTAATGCATAACAGTATGTCTCAAAGTTTTCCTGTTGCAGGTACTGAATCAATTTCCAGTTCAAGTTTGAGTGTTCTTTGAATGACAAAAAGTGTCTGACCACTCTATATTTCAAATTATTTTCAATGTTGTGACAGTCTTTAGAACAGTTAAATAATTGCTAGTAAAGCACTTACTAATGTTTTGCAAATAATTTCAATGTTCATATATGCATATAACATTTATTTGCTTTTACATGATCAGTCAAAAGTGCTGCATGTGTGATGCATTGGTTTTGCATCACTATACTTCATAATTTCAAAACATGAGATCTTTTCATAAAGGGGGAGTTGTGATGATAAGCTGAAGAAAGCTGCTAAAGTGTTTATATACATTGTTCATATGTAAGATAGATATAGCCATTTTGAGATTAATGTATGGCGTTTCCCTTTATGAAGGTACACAGTCTGTAATGTATTGCATTTTCTAAGTTGTAGTCAGTTGGGTGTGAGATGCTGAAGATTAACATTGTTTCTGTTGATCTGCCATGTTCTTATAAATTCAAGTTAACTGTTTGCTGAAGCTGGTGCTGTATCCTCACATTTTTAACTTGAACCCTGGATATTAGTGGGTAACCACTGGTGTACCCTCTGACACTTTACCTGCTGTGGAGCTTTTAAATCAAAGGGCTATGGGGAAAGCAATTAAAGATGTGATATCTAGATAGTATTTTGTTTACAGGGTCTCTTATATTTTTGTAATTTTTGTTACAACACATTTCTTCAGATTAATGAATATTTTATTGCTTTTTGTATTTTAACTGCATAATTGGTTTACTAGAAGTTAAAATTATTTGTTTTATCTGATTGAATGAAATATTATTGCAGCGATACACTCACTGAACATTAACTGTTTTAATATTAACATCTACTAAGCTGCATGAAATATAAAACAATTGCACAATGTTTTCTGTTAATTAAATCTAAGTAAAAGTTTTTATTGGCTAACAGAATTCTCCAGTTGGAATTCATTCTATTGTAGCTGCCACTAGAACATTCCTTTTAGTCTCTTGCTCACAAATAAGCATATCAATAGTTGATATGTTTCTTTTCATTTTATATAAAATTTTGTTTTGTGTATTTATTGTTAACATATTATAAAGTATTTCCTTTTCAATAAAAATATTTTGGAAAAATTGGATTTAGTAAGTAAACTTACACCAGTTCTTGACATTTTACAGCTCTATATAACATTGTTATAGAAACAACTTTATCAGACCATACAACACATTCCAACCAAATAACATAAAGTGGACCTCTTGTGCAGCTGACAGAAAACCTCCTTTCTTGTCTGAAAGAGAACCTTCTGTTAGGAATTTTTACCATTGTAAAAATAACGGGACACAGACGCTTAACCCTGTATATAATTATAATCTGACATAAATCACTAAACAATATCACAGAAAAATGAAATAAATAAATACAGCTGCATCTTATCCATGATGAGTGGGTGTGAAGCTTTTACGTATTATAATCACAACTGCTTCTAAAAAACACCACCTGTACATGGTATGCTTACAATTATTTGTGATATAGGGGTGTAGGTCATTATGGGATTTAATCCCTCCTGGCCAGAACAGTTGGCATCTCAGGCTTCATGCACATTATTCAGTCAGGAGTAAACGGCACCACCCATGAATTATTGCTCAAACAAGACAGCTGTGTTGAACCTGTACCTTACTGTTCCTGAGCTGAACGCCTCCATTGAGGTAAATGTGAATCAAACCCAGTACTACATCGCATGTGGTTTATCACTGACATCTGGCATTATTATTCCTCACATTCCTTTCAGGAAGAGGGTAGCTGCCAGCTAAAGAAGAAATTTCAAAATAAGCTGTGTCTGAAAAGAGGAAAATGTAAGTCACTGACTTCTTTGATATAAATTAGTCACTTACTAAAACTACTAGGACTAAAAGTCTTCTGGATTTCTTTCAGTTAAAGAAAAAATAGCACCAAACATTATAAATAAATGAGCTTTAAAGCTCAATGTGCATTTTAACTGGACATCTGCCACATTCCTCGTTACTCAGAAAATGCAAGCCAAATATCATCCATCAAATACCAGTACTAATCTCTCATTACAACTGCACAGCTAATTCATCAGTTATTAACACATATTTCCTTTTCAGAGGTACAGCGATTTATTAGCACTAATGTCCTACTCAAAAAAAAATGCTTTGCTGGCTGAGGGAACAACGCCTGAGTAATAGTGATGGAAACACTGGTAAGTGTGCCTGTTCCACTTCATCTCCGAGGACTGCATCAGCTGTCTCTGAATACAAGCAGATGAAGCAAATAAAATGCTGATTCCATAGCAAGATAGTGAAGTGTATGATGTCAAAGCTTGGGAAATCCCCCTGGCACCTTGAGGCTGTACTTAAAGTACTATATACAATTAAAAAAACTTTACCTGAAAAAGGATGCACACTTTACAGCCAGAAGAGAAGCAGAAATGTTAGAAATGTATTCACAATCATGATATGGAAACTAAAGCTTCAGTTATGAAATTAGAAACTAGTGAAGTTCAGGGGTGACTGGTCTGGATAAAAGGGAATAGGGACATAATCTGCATGTTGCTATTTGTAGGGCAATTGTACCAATGTACTGGTGATCAGAAAGGATGGGGAACAGGAAGAAAAGGGGCACACATGCGCATTTATTACTGTATATTCAAAACAGATATTAGAAATTGCTTTTCCGTTCATATGTTTGTACAGTTTTAGAACTGTCTGCCTAGATGTGGGTTGTGGATTAGAGGAGCTCTGACATTTACCAAAGTGTTTTATCCAGGTCTAATTCAAACAGCTATGCACAGGAGAATAGATGTTATTTAAAGACAGGCTGCTGTAACATATGTAGACGGAGCACAAGTGTATGTGATATTAGGTACACAGGTAAGTACAAGGCTAGTTGTGCTTGCAGGCCATTTTAAACCCAGCCAATTTTCTTTCAAAGATGAAAATCAAATGCTGCACCTTTTATTTGTGAAGTAAACACGTTAACCATTATGCCAACCCTAAACCTACTCTGTTTTTTGCTTCTTCTGGGTATTGTTATAGATTTGCTCTATCTACACAGTTCTACAGTACTCCATCTATTCTGAGCACATACATCTATTCTTATTTTCAAAAAATGTCTCTATATTTTTGAAAATAGATTTTTCTGTATATATCTTTATTAAGATCACATTTATCAGTGTGGATCATAACCGTGTTTGCTTTATTCACTTTTTTGATAATTTCTGAAGCCTCAAAATAGCAAGTCTGATTTTTAATTTTCTGTTTTGGTTTTCTGTTTTCAGTATGCAGCTTAAAATAGCTTGAAATATGGTTAAAGCATGTAACCTGTAGGCCAACTGCCAGACATGAGACCTGTGTTGCCCAAAAGTAACAGCATTTTAATTTTGTTGATCTTGATTATATCTTAAGATCAGGCAGTCTACATCAGTTACCTAATTATCAAGACATAAATAATAAAGTCGATAATGATGCTGTTGCATTGTGATGTCTCTGCAGGTCTGCTAGAAGTCAGAAACTAGGTGACACCAGGGCAGTAACAAAACTGCCACTCTCCTGATATCTCATCTCATCTCAGAGATGGCAATATCAGTGCGTACACCGGTACAGTAATTGACATCCAGTTTGGAGAGCAACCCAAAATGCAAAAGCTACTTTCCAGCAATTTAAGTCTGTAAGCATATATTATCACATCATTATGTGTCTGATTTGCTAATTCAGCCAAATGAATGTAAAACCATATTTCTCTGCTCTGAATATACCCGTACTCAAATAAAGCATCACTGTGTATACCTATTCCCCAACCTTTGGCCCATTGCAGCTTATCCAAACAGACATTTTCTTCAAGTGCCACTACTTAAATGGAAGTATTTGCAGTCACTTGTTCTCCTTGTAATCATTATTTCTAGTTCTGTTCCAAGGACTAGCATTACATGTATTATATTTGTTGTGAACTGCATTAATATTTTCTGGATATTAGGAGTCCATTATAAATTATGCTGTAGCATAGAAGGTACGACTAATGTATTGAAAATCCTCGGTGTACACTCCTGAATCCATTCTTGTCATAGGTTGCATCAGTAATCCCATGGCTATATTGAACCCTGAAGATATTAATTAATTTGTAGAATGCTATCTTTCTGTACTATGCTGGTCTATTAACCCATGGCTACATACATAGTTCTCAATATTCTATTTGGATGGGGGAACTTCTTATTACAGCTCAGGATTTCCAAGCATTCAAAATCAGTTTGCCTCTCTATGCAATAAATTTGTTAGAGCTACAAATCTGCCCTAGATTGTAACCTCTGTCAAAATATGATGAATAATAGGGACTATTTATGGTTCCCTTATTAAAAAAAGCCAGATCTTTATTTATTTGTATTTGTTTTCCAGATTAGAGCACTGATCTCCATGGACCTTTTTCAGACTCAGTCCAGGAGCAGTGTCTGGTTAAATGACCTGCTCAGAGTCACACACTTAGACAATGGAGGCTGAGGGAATGAAACCTTGAATCAGTGGACCACAGGAAACCGCTCGCTAACAGCTCCTTAATCCTCTAAGCCACCTGCCAGACATAGATCTCACTGACATGATCAAATTCAAGTAAAAAACTGACATTTTGGGCAGTAAAAGATTTTTGTTACAATAAACTTAAACAACATGCTAACAATCCATAAAGTTTCTGGAAAGTGGGTGATTAGTCACTTGGTCCTGGATACTCACAAACTCCTTCTCCTGTGCCATATCGCCCTGACATGAGGGGTGCTCAGGAATTTAACACTTTCACAATTCACTTCAAGAACTCATGTCAGACAATTCCAAAACTTAATGAAACAGACCTATTAATTCCCATGTTAACTCCTTTACATTACATACTCTGCCCTCCATGTAACCAGATATGTTTGGCTATAGCCATCCTTCTTCCAGAGTTTCTTATGGCTTCTGACTCTTCTTTGCTCATCTCATAACCATACTCATCAAAAGAGCCATTAAAGAAGGGTAAGTAACAACATGTGAAAGCAAGCATTAAATGTACCCCTGCATAAATGTAGCTTCACCGTGAATTAAACTATTATTGATCAATTACAAACTCTCTCCTCCTTCTAAAATGTTAGAGAAATAAACACACAGGTTCCTATTAGAACAAATAATTAATGGCTGCATAATATCTGATACCTAGCATAGTTTTTAGCCATGCCATGGGGCTAACACTGGGAAAACAGATGTTTATGCATACCTCTCAACTTCTTAGTGCAAGAAATCTGGACAAAGCCAAAAGTAATGGTGTAAAAAAGGCCCCAAAATAGGGGTCTTATAAACTTAGAAATTTTCTAGAAAAATAGGTTTTGTGTTAGAATACATTTTCTGAAGGATACAAACTCTGAATCTCAAATGACTGGCATTATTTAATGACTTCAACCCTCGCAATTTGCCTTCAAACCAGAAATTGTATGAGGAACAGTCCAAAATATGAGTAAATAATCTGGACATTCTGTGAAAATCTGGACATTTGGGAGGTATGTGTTTATGCTTATCGGTGTAAAAGACTACATGAATGAACGATAATTAAATGTAGTCATCTACCTGATTAAGTAATGTTATACAACATATGAATGATAATTAAATGTAGTCATCTACCTGATTAAGTAATGTTATACAACATATGAACGATAATTAAATGTAGTCATCTACCTGATTAAGTAATGTTATACAACATATGAATGATAATTAAATGTAGTCATCTACCTGATTAAGTAATGTTATACAACATATGAACGATAATTAAATGTAGTCATCTACCTGATTAAGTAATGTTATACAACATATGAACGATAATTAAATGTAGTCATCTACCTGATTAAGTAATGTTATACAACATATGAACGATAATTAAATGTAGTCATCTACCTGATTAAGTAATGTTATACAACATATGAACGATAATTAAATGTAGTCATCTACCTGATTAAATAATGTTATACAACATATGAACGATAATTAAATGTACTCATCTACCTGATTAAGTAATGTTATACAACATATGAATGATAATTAAATGTAGCCATCTACCCGATTAAGTAATGTTATACAACATATGAACGATAATTAAATGTAGTCATCTACCTGATTAAGTAATGTTATACAACATATGAACGATAATTAAATGTAGTCATCTTCCTGATTAAGTAATGTTATACAACATATGAACGATAATTAAATGTAGTCATCTACCTGATTAAGTAATGTTATACAACATATGAACGATAATTAAATGTAGTCATCTACCTGATTAAGTAATGTTATACAACATATGAACGATAATTAAATGTAGTCATCTACCTGATTAAGTAATGTTATACAACATATGAACAATAATTAAATGTAGCCATCTACCTGATTAAGTCATGTTATACAACATATGAAAGGTAATTAAATGTAGTCATCTACCTGATTAAGTCATGTTATACAACATATGAACGATAATTAAATGTAGTCATCTAAATGATTAGGTAATGTTATACAACATATGAACGATAATTAAATGTAGCCATCTACCTGATTAAGTAATGTTATACAGCATATGAACGATAATTAAATGTAGCCATCTAGCTGATTAAGTAATGTTATATAATATATGAACGATAATTAAATGTAGCCATCTACCTGATTAAGTAATGTTATACAACATATGAACGATAATTAAATGTAGTCATCTACCTGATTAAGTCATGTTATACAACATATGAACGATAATTAAATGTAGTCATCTACCTGATTAAGTCATGTTATACAACATATGAACGATAATTAAATGTAGTCATCTACCTGATTAAGTCATGTTATACAACATATGAACGATAATTAAATACAGTCATCTACCTGATTAAGTCATGTTATACAACATATGAAAGGTAATTAAATGTAGTCATCTACCTGATTAAGTCATGTTATACAACATATGAACGGTAATTAAATGTAGTCATCTTCCTGATTAAGTCATGTTATACAACATATGAACGATAATTAAATGTAGTCATCTACCTGATTAAGTAATGTTATACAACATATGAACGATAATTAAATGTAGTCATCTACCTGATTAAGTAATGTTATACAACATATGAACGATAATTAAATGTAGTCATCTACCTGATTAAGTAATGTTATACAACATATGAACGATAATTAAATGTAGTCATCTACCTGATTAAGTAATGTTATACAACATGCAATGATGTGACTGCACTTCAAAAAGTCATCCTAGTATTACTTAGAAATCTGGACCTGAGTACAGGATTAAAGCTGTATAACCTCTAGGAGAAAACAGTCGGAGAGCTAAAAATCACTGCAGCTAATGAGGGGCACTAAGCAAATAACCACCATTTTTCTCTCCATTGTTTAGCAGCAAACTATAAATGCAGATTACAATTTAAATGCTATCAAGGTCGTTTGGGTATTTCCACGATCTCAGACCTTTTGGGATCTGAGTATTTTAAGACATTCAGCAAAATATGTGTTTCTAATTTAAGTTTATTATATTTAGTTAGTTTGTATTCAAACTCATCCAAGCTGTGATTTAAATCCTTCACTTCTAAAAATGTTCTTGGTGGTTCTGTATTAAAGTGAAAAGGCCATTTTAACTAGTCATTTAGAGTTGGAGCGTCCACCTGATGTTGAAACAAATTTCATAATTGTTCTGTTATGTTATTGGAACCATCTCTAAATTGTATGCCTAGAACATCTCCCATATTTCAGGGATATTTCACCGGGGCTTGCTGCTTTTCTGGAACATCACCCAAATTAGGGGGATACCTCACCAGGATATTTAATTCCTCCGTGTGTCTGGTGGCAAGGAATTAACTAGTACATTTTCAGGAAGAGTATTATACTGACTCATATGAAAGTCTGATTCACTACACCAACAGCAAAAGTAATAACTTGGTTAGGGTTAGCCTGCTGTTGTTGAGTTTGTAAGGCATTTACACACTGAGGTAAACCTTCCACCCTTTGCGTCAGCTGCTGTAGGAGAAGGGTCCAGTTTCCAACATTTTCATTCAGTTGTTCGTTATTAAAAAAGCATAATAGTAAAAGTAAGAGAATGAATTTACGAACACCTAAAAACATGGTCAATTCTGACAGAAAGCCACATAATTTATAGTGAAGTCCCCTGATCTGGAATGTCACCCCAATAGCTGTTTGGTCTAGTGGCTATTTCAGACCTATATTAAGTAGGAATGAAACACATGAAATAGTGACTAATACAGATAAGCCAATTTGGATAGTAGTAACAATAGTCTAGACACCCAATTTATCACTACATTTAGTACACAAGCTAATATCGTAAGAAAAATATTATGTAAGAATTGGGTTTTATTAAATGAAAATACTAGTATCAGGGTAAAATAGGAACTAAATTTTTAATGGTTTTTCATAGGAGTTTAAACCTCAAAAATATATTTGAAAGTTTTAACCATGTTAACTATCCTAGTTCCTTAGGGGGTTCCTATTACGCTGTCGAATCCTTGAAACTTCAAACCTGAGAACTTTGAACTCAGATGTTTGAAGTTTCAACTAAGTATTCGAACGTAAAAAAAATAAAAAATAAAAAACCTAAAACCTACCTAACTGTTGCAATGCAGCCCCCACACCCCCCGCTCCTTAAATATACCAACTCTGAGATCGCAATACAGTGCAGAAAGGGAATGCAAGACTTTATTCTTTGTTTTTATTTTTTTTTTTAGCGTTATCGAAGTTCTGACACTTCGAACATAAGGGTTTGACCTTATGGTGTTCAAAGTTTCAGAACTTTGCTAATGTAATAGGAACCTGTTCCTTAGGGATGAGAAAATGTGGTTTCTGCCCCTATTGTAAGTTAATAGCTATTGGGGGACATTCCAGATCAGGGAACTTCACTATAAATAACAAGGTAGTTTTAGTTGTGAGTCTAAAAGGGAAGTGTATGTAGCTTTCTGTCAGAAGTAGGCAAAAGTGACCGAAAAGTAGCAGAATGAATTTTCAAACATGAATGCTCTATTAGGAAGGGTAGAATGAACAACGCTTTAGCAAAACACGTGCATAACAGAGATGGACACTTTTTCAAGTATATGGCCATAAATAGCATGAAAACTACTAACCAAGGGGGGCACTGACATTAATTCTTGAATGCAAATAATTAATTTGGCAGATTTTATTGCACTCAGCTTCTTTGCCAGGACTGAATGAAATGACATTAACTGTATTTTGAAAATTATGTTTTTATTAAGGTAAATTATTATAGTTATTTATAACTGTTGGTTTTATTGGTCTCTCTCTCTCTCACACACACACACACACACACACACACACACACAGACACACACACACACACACACAACACACACACATATATATATATATATATATATATATATATATATATATATATATATATATTGGGGGGGCTGTTTTAAGATTGTATTGTTTTGTTTAAATTATTGACTTTTTAATAACTTAATATAAGCATAGGTTTTAGAATTTTCTTAATGAATATGTAATGTAGTAGGGTCTGAAATGATTACATCATTGTTTAATATGTCACATAACAGGAATGCCGGGCTTTTTAAATGGCGGATTTGTAGTAGGATTTTATCTGAGGAAGTTCATGAAATAACTGGACGAAAGCGCTTATCAAATAAAATTTTGAAAAAGTTTTTGAACTGTGCACGTGGTTTCTGACTACAGCCAAAGTGGTTTGTGTTTCAACAGTTGCTTGGATGCTACCCATTCTGGTTGGCCATCATCCCCTGAAGAGACCTTTATAGCAATTTGATTGCACTCAGTGATCCCAAGAATGCATGGGAAGTGAGGTTACCTCACTGAACAGTTCCACTATTGCATGACATTCAGCTGATGTTGATGGGAACTACTTATAGCTTTCCTTCTCATGACACATGACAACTAGGAATGTGTCCAGTATGTGAGAGTAGGCTATCTGTGACACCCCCTACTTTATTATCCATGTGGAGCCAGAATGTTCTAGACACAAAAATGCACAGTAATGGTAAGACTATAATCTCAAGTACAATGGGGTTTCCATGCATGCCGAGTGTACTCATACATGACACACACATGTGACATATTCATCATCATCTCTGTTCATTCAGCACCAATCAATAACCTTCTAATCAGAGATCTGGCCCAAGCAGAACTGTTGGCAATGCCTGCTTAGTTGCCTTCTTGCTGCAGGGTATGCAGCAGGTGGTGCCAACTCCTTGACTATTAGAGCTCTTGCATGCAGAGGTTTCTGCTGGGAAATACAACGTTCTTATTATGCTATTTACAGGAAAACTGATTCAGGCAGGACCACCACATTTTACTAAGATTTTAAAGGGACACCACAATGCTTTGATAGCTTTTGAAATATTGTTGTCCACAGCCTGATGCTGCTTGATTGTGTACATCCATTGCCTGCAACCAGTTCTTTTTGCACTGTCAACACTAGGCAACATTTACAACCTTGTATAGTACATCACCCAAGAGTAAATTGTATTCTGGCTTGATGTAGTATATATTCTCAAGGGCCACTTTAATTTCTTGTCTTGAGGGTTCTGTCACTTTTCTTTCTTATCTAGCACAACTTATTCATAAACCTCAGTTGCTGGAGAGGTAGTGGAGTTTTATGAACATCACATTATTTTTGTATTTTTGGAAATTGACACAGTTTATTGCCATGTACATTGTTAATTTTTTATAATAGTTTACTGTTCAGAAGGCTTGGATGGGGTGAATGTTGTTTACATTAAATGTACACCATGTATTTGTGCAATCCTTTATCTCTTTCACATTAGCTATCAACTGCATTTTAATATGATTTAAGACTTGCCCATAAACAATGATGTTATAAACATCTTTGTCTTAACACTTTTATATCAATTTAAAACTTTAAACCAAAAGAATATAAATATAGAAACTACCATTTTAAACAGGGTGAGTTACTGTACACAGTACTTTTCAAATGTCCAGATTTTCGCAGAATGTCCAGATTTTTGGCTCATATTTTTGGTCTGTTCCTCATAAAATTTGAGGTTTTCTGGCCATTCACTGGGATGATCAGAGAATTGAAGTGACTAAATAATGACACACACTTGAGTTTCTGACTTCAAATCCTTCAGAAAATGTATATTAAAACAAACACTGCTACTCTAGCAACTTTATAATTTTATAAGAACAATATTTAAAATATGTCCCTATCTTTGGGCCTTTGTGACCCCTTTTTCTCGGGCTTTGTCCAGATTTCTTGCCCTAAGAGGTTGAGAGGTATGCTGTACACCTCTATGCTGCACATCAGAAGCAGCGTACATGTATGATGGATGCACTTTGTGGTACTGACAAGCAGACATTTCATAGGTAGAATCTCATGACTTGGACTACACACACTGTGCTCAGTGGTGTGATATGAGCAGAGTACTGAGACATAGCTCAGAATAATGCTCATGTCAGTGATATATTGAGTGACAGTGGCTGAAGGGCATACAGTACAGCAGCATGTATGCCTTATATCTAAGCAAAGTGCCCATTTTGCAGAGCCAGGGACAAGAGTGCACAACAGAGCAGTCTATACTCCACCAGGGTCTATAGGGTGCTGTATGCCTGGGTAAGAGGATGCAACTTTTGAAGAGGACAGAGCACTGTAGCATGTGTGCTCTGCAGATCTTTATTTTTTAATTCCATAAATAATTTATTCCTGTCTGCCACACGGGATGACACGGCTATGTTGTGACCAGGGGCAGCTCATATTACTGGTTGCTGGGCTGCACCCCCTTTGCTAAAAACAGAAAAAAATGTGTTAATTCAAAAAAGCACCCATTATTTTAAACATCAGTAGACTTTCTTGTCTTTTTGGCTTTCTGTTGCTGCTTCTTGGAATTCCTTGCATGAGCATTCACAAAACTAAGACAAGATCACAGACAAAAAAAAATAAAGTTAAAAAAAAAAAAAAAAGGAAATCCAAAATCAATTTGGCTTAATTCAATTGTGGGGCTAGGATTAGGCTTACCCGAGCATCATCGGGTTTAATAGATGCCAATCAGCAACAATACAAGCATTGTCCTCCCACTAGACTGCAGCATGAAGCAGTAAGGAGCCTAGAGCCCTTCCTATTGGCATGGGCTGCTACAGGTGAAGTGAATAATGAGGGAGAGGAGCCACGATTGGGTTAAGAGCAGGAATACATTTGAATTTATTTATTTTCTTTAAAGTATATTTTACTTTTTACAGGAAATCTGCCTGCTACTGACAGCATGTAGGAAAAAATTAAGTACTTAAAAGTGTGTGTGTGTGTGTGTGTGTGTGTGTGTGTGTGTGTGTGTGTGTGTGTGTGTGTGTGTGTGTGTGTGTATGTATGTATGAATGTTATGCATGGGGTATATAGGTGCTGAACTGTCCTCATATACATATATTTTTTTCTGTTTTTTTTAATGGGGGGTGCAGACAAGCTCTCAACTGTGGTTTGACAAAATAAATCATAGCACTGCAGCATACCTCTTATCTGTTCAAAATTTTGCAGAATGTCCTTATTTTTTGCTTTATACTTTTGGTCTGTTCCTTATAAAATGTGTGGTTTTCTGGTAAATCATTGATGGTTTGATGTCAAAACAAGTAAAGGGGTGGGTGGGAGTTTGCTACAGGAAGCAACTGAATGGATGGGGCTCTATTACAGCAGGTCAATGACTTTTACTTGTGATCAAACAACACATGATGTCAGAATGTACCTGCTCATTATATCCACTTTATTGAATATATACTTCTCAGATATATAACTGCAGTCAACAAGGCCAGCCTTGCTGTTATTGCTGATTGGCACCAATTGAACTAGAGGATGCTCAGTAAGTCTAATCCTGGGCTGGTTTGAAAGCAGCCCAGCAATCAAATTAAGCCATAGGAATTTTAGATTTATTTTTCTTTTTTTTGATCTCCTTGGATTTCCAAGAAGCTGCAACAAAACAAATTCAGAAAGACAGGAAAATCAACTATTATTTAAAAGTAATAGTCGATTTTCTGAATGTATACTTTTTTTCTGGTTTTAGCTTGAGGGGTCAGCCCAGCAACCAGTACCATGAGCCACCCCTATTATTCATCTGAATATTATCTGTGGACAAACTAAAGTATGTGTTAAAGGTGCATAGTTTCCATGGAATTCTTGATGATAGGATTACATTTAAGGACCAAATGTCAGTTTTTGTTAATGCCCACTGATACTATTTGATGAATACCACCCATATTCTGCACCATTTACCCTGGAGGGCACACTTATTGTGGTTCATACTTAAGGAATATCCTAGCCAGACAAGTTGTAGTTTGTATGAAATTCCATACAAAGGCTACTGACAGAAGCTTCCCCTACACTCACATAACATCGCTATAGCAGAATCTGCACTGGCCAAATCACCTTCAAGATTCTTTTACTGCATTATCAAGTCCCCATTTCCATGTGATCTAGGTCCCTTTAACAATGTGACCTAGGTCTCCCTTACCCAAATTAGTTGCCGGCCCACTATCATCCACCTTGAGCACTTCACTCAGCTATAAAGAGACTGCTAATGATCTTCAGAGTAGATCTTCATACTTCAGGCTCGAGACCCTTTTCATACCAGATATACTTCTTGGGGACACACTAACTTAGCAGCTTTAGGAGTGTCTCACACTGGACAGCTTCTGGAGGTGTCTTAAGATGTATTTGTTTTATGACACATATTTTGATCCCAATGATGTATGTTAATATCTTTTAGTATTAATGTGCAGGACTTAATACCCATCTGTTCTGTATATGTTAATAGCTCTGCATTTTAAAGAAAGTTTTGTTTGTATTTGGTAGAGTAATGTGCTTAGAGATAAGCAAATACATAAAGTTAATGGACAGATGTTATATTAGTATTATTACATAAACTGAATTTTTATATTAGATCAGGCATAAATTTGTTGCTACAGTTGCTCCCTGCAGAAAGGGATAGAAGCAATTAAGAATCTTGTCAGTATCATCCAGAATCCTCTCAATATAATACATCATCAGCTCTTTTGTATGCCCTCGGTCAAAAAGTCTAACCCATTTGAAAAGATTTTGCTTAGAGGTGAGCATAATTATTAAAGGGGTACATCTGCATTTTATATTAAGAACAAGATTCTAAAAGACTGGGGTAGTGAATGTTCACCCTATCATGATGACAAGAGACAGACATGCCTCCCAGGAAGATATGTTGTCAGAGGACTTAGCCAGCCTGACGCAATGCCAAATAGTCCACAATGCAGATCCTACACGTTTTAGCAATGTTGATGTCTGATAATGTGATTCAGTATCATTTAGTGCTTACTGAATCTCACTATTTAGGTAATCATCCATACTGACCTATTCTGATGAAATATTATACTGACTGAAGATATGGACTGTGGAATGAACCAATCTGGACTGTCTGCTGTCACTGGCAATGGTGTCTACAGGGGAGCATTGTACAGCAGAGTTATTTTGGCAACAGGCAAGACAGGTATATGGGTGTCAAGGTTGCCAAAACGGTATGGTGTTCTGTCAGAAAGGCTGGAATCTCCCACCTGTGATCCCACTGTTTGGACTTAGTGCACAGCAAAATGCTGGGAGTGGGTTCACTTGTTCATGAAACTGTGTACTAATATGCATTCAAGCATAAACTACTTTAGCAGCCAGAAGATGAAGCCACAAGGTTCTTGAAGAAACTTTTATTATACACAAATAGTTTGCTAAGTGCTTTTGTTCATGTAACAATAAATGATAAAAATGAGAAAAAAAAAAAAAAACAAGTTTTAAATAAGGTCCAAAGCTGTCATCTGATCAAAGGATGATGTCATTAAACCCTCCCATTTACATTTCTTAAAGTGCCAAAGTGCTATTCAAACTGTATAAACTCAGTAATCTAAAAATCACTCTATCTTTGGACTGTATAGATATAATAATCAGAGACAGCTAGGTGAAGTGAGCCATCCAGAAATTCCTGGTACTCCATCCTACACATGGGTGTTACTTTTGAAAATGTCTTTACACTCATTTTCATTGTGGGTGCCAAGCTTGTGGGGGGAGGTAAAGGGTGTTTGCAAATGGATATGTTGCAGGTTGGCATAATGGTTAGGTGTTTACCTCAGTAACAACAGGTGCAGGATTTGATTCTCACTAAGGAAAATTGGATAGGCTTAAAATGCCCCACAAAGCCTAGTGCTTAACAATGAACCTATACCTGGCATGCCCAACCAAGTTGTACTTACCTGTGATTTTGGTGCCTACTTTGCAACAATTCTTTTGGAACCACTTTTATTTGTAACAACAACCATGACGCCTTGTGAGATTCCACATTCCACATTTGCATATTGAAAATGTCCAACCAGAGAAGTCCTCTTTTGGAAATGTCTATTTTTGTGTGAGCGTCAGAAGTTCCACAGGGTGTTTCATACTCTTTAAGACTACTTATGTTTATTAATCTTTATCAAGTCCATTATCTTCTTGAACTTTTCAAATCTTTATTAAAACATAAGATATTTAGGGGAATTTATGTATTTTTGTCACATAAACAGTATTATTTCAAAATGTTAACTATAGGGAAGAATGTCAGTATAAAACCTTGCACCCAGGTTGTGATAAGGGTCTAAAGCTACTTGGCTTTATCTGCTAAGGTGAATGGATTTGTTTCTTTATTGCATTTAATAACTTTGCCATAGAATATTTTAGACAGTAAAAGTTTTGTTCAGTTGCTTATTGTGTAAGTCTTAACTATTACATTGATTATATATGTATAAACTGAATATGATTGCTGAATTTGAAGTCCTAAGCCTCATGATTGAGCTTGGCATTTGATGTCAAACAATTTCAAGAAAGCTAGGGCAGTTTAAGGTTCTCCTTGTCTACTGAAACTTGTGGTCTATTGTCTATGTAAGTGCTATTATTAGGCCTTAATTTACTTCACAAAATTTTAGTATAGTAATTTCTTTTCACTTATCAATAGTATCACAAATCACAAGGCTGTTCCTGAGTCACCGCTGACTGCTTAGCTTAATATGCTTCACAGATGACAGCTGGTTTAGAGTTATGGACATTGGCACAGTGTCTGACATGCTAGCCTGCCTTAAACCGCAAAACATGTGTGCCTAAGCCTACTGCAGTGCCAAGTCTGACTAATGCACTTCATCCTTTTCCACAGAATTAAGTACATCTTGTAAGTATTGTGGTAATGTCAAGGAACTTGGCAAAAACTCCTTTTGCCTCTGCCTTACCTGTCTAAGTGGATCCTTAACCACTGAATAGGGAAAGACATAGTTAATGTTTTTTCACCTCAACTATATACTTCCTACAAAGGTTTTTCATCTTCTTTCGATATAAGTGCTGCAATCTCTTGTCCATTATTTTATGTAACATCTGTACACCAGTCAAAGGTCAGATGTTATTATATATTTCAGATAGAAGCATTGCTTTCAGTATTATATTTATTAATTATTTATTGACATTTGTTAAAAGGAAAAATCCGACTGGGTAATGAACATCCATTTTCAGCGGACGTCCATCAAACTAAATACTATTACACTAGTACAAATGTAATTAAAAAACATATTTTATTTTTATTTTTAGTTTACATTTGTTAACTGGGAAAGTCCAACTGGACACATCCTTTTTCAGCAGAGGCCCTGTGAGAAAAGCTCCACACTGAACATCAGAAGTACTGTACATCAGTAGTATACATAGCTCAAAGAAATTACAATACTAGCTTAGATACAGTTTGGACAAGCAGTTATACATAAAGGCTAATTAATGGATTACTAAGTTTAGATAATACACAATAAGTTTTAATTGAAATTAGTAGGAATCAAAAGATTAAACAATAAATAGAGAGAGACATTACACCATTATACATTTCTGTGTAATTTAGTAGAGAGACCAATATGATATTACACACTTTCTGAATATAGATTACAAAATAAATTGACATGTCTAGTCTAATATGTCATCAGCTATATATTTATGTATATATATATATATATATATATATATATATATATATATATATATATATATATACACACACACACACACACACACACACACACACACACACACACACATACATACAGTTTGATAGTGGAATACATAGGATACATTAAAGCATAAAGTGACACCAGTGATGTAGAAATAAAAAAATGATGATTTAATATGACAATCAGTAAAGACAAAAGTATTAGAAGTATAGTCTACCATGTTAGGAAATGAAATAAAAAGATACAAGCCCACCCTGAGAGTGGGAAGAGAGCATGTGTTTTAACTTATAGATAGATAGTATGATGAGAGGTATACAGATCATACAGGTGAGGTATCTGGGCATAGCTATGAGTTAGTGAGAAATTCTTTGAGAGAGGACTTAAATACATGGAGGCTAGATATAGTTCTGATTGAATTTGGGAAAGTGTTCCATAGTTTGGATATGGAGTGTGAGTATAAACTTTGCCTCATATTTTTTTGGTTTATAGATTTCAAGCAGGGTTTTAATTTGAGAGTTCAGATATTGATTTGGGAGATAGTGATGAAGTACTGAGGAGACAGAAGGGCAGGTAGAGGGGTGGTATAATATTTTACAGGTTAGAAGAAGATGTGTATGGGCTAGTTAATATGGGAGTACTAACCAGATGAGAGTATGTAATGCAGAGCAGTGATGAGCTTCATGCGGCAGGTTAACTACACATTTAACTATCTTATTATAGCACTGCTCCATTTGTAATTTAAAAGAGATCTTGAAGTTAGTTAAAACAGGTGAGTCATAGAGACGATAGGGCAAAAGATAAGTGTTACAGTGATTCTACTAGAAGGATTAAGGATTTTGTTTTGATCTATATAGTTGATCTAACTTTTGATGAGTTATTTATATGTAGTTTTGTATGTGAAGATCAAACTTTTAAGTTGTCATCTGTGGTGACTTATAGTAATTTGGAAAGGGTAACTACTTCAATAAATGTATTTTTTAAAGAGGTAATGTGGAAGTTACCTTTAGCATTGGCATGGGACTCTGGAAAAAACAGTAGTAGTTTAGTCTTTTTCAGATTAAAAGTTAGTTTTGACATAGGCACAGTTTGAGCTGAAGGCATTTTGTGTCATGGATTGTTTCTCTACAGAGAAAACACTAGGTTCACTTGAGTATGTCTTACCAGTGCAGAGGGAGAGGAATGAGAGAGCTAAGCGGGCATAGTGCTGGTTGGTTGAAGGATTTTATTACTCCCTAATCAGTCCCCTGTGTATGCCAAAATGTTCCTTTGGAGGGCGGGATGAGTGGGGTAGGGAGAGACGGCCCCCTACTGTATAGTGACATCAAGCACAAACTCCTTTCAAGGAGAGCGTCTTGCAGCAGTTCATAGTCTCCATCTGTGACATGGACCTTTATCTGCATCTATGAAAAATATAACCCTCATCCATGCCAACCCTCACCCCCTTAGACAGAGACAGATAGATACAGATAGGTAGACAGGAGAGAGACAGAAACTGAGAAAGAGAGAGGTGAACAGATGCAGCCTTTTCAATACTCCTTCTCCCATCTGGCTTCTCCAGGGCCTTAATTACTAGTCGAATCCAGGTCATCTGGCTCATAGTCAGGGCTTCATCCATCTGCTCCACAGAATCAACTCTCTTTCAACAACCTTTTAAACTGTTTTCACTGTCTCAAATCCCACTTGTATAGAAAATGTGATTGTGCGTCAGGGCCGGCAACTCGGCATGTAAAAATCTACTGCCAATCATTAGCGGACCGGAGTTCTGCTGTGGTGACCCCTAACCAGGAAAAGCTGAAAGACACAACAACAACAACATAGAAAACATGATCTAATGATTCCATTCCGAAACTACTGTACTCTAACATACACCCTCTTACCTCCCTGAGAACAGTGTACTTTGTAGTGAATAGTATGCATTTCATCACAGATACAGCTATGCTGTGCGGGAACTGTCTGAGTGATGGTCATCAGTGGCCACAGCAGAATAACACAAAAAAATAAAACATAAGCAATATGCAGTGTTAAAAAGAGTTATGAGTAATGTTATGCTAAGCATTGATGTGAAAATCCTAGTAGACAGTGAGGGGTTAGAGCATTACAGTCTTCCTGCTACAGATTTTTGTACACCCTGTTAAATTTAAGTATGACACCACTGATGTACATCCTCTATGTATGTGTGTACCTCTGTTCACCAGTCACAAATCTGTACCTCAGAGGAGGGACAATCACAGGGAAAAGTATCAAAAAAGGTGCAGCTTACAACAGTTCTCCCATTTACTGGATTAGTTCCTTTAACATGAAATGGAGAACTTCTGTACTTTCACACACAGTGGAATAAGCCTGGCTCGGGAGCAAAGAGGAATGGAAATCTAACTGCAACCAAGGTGACTGAGGTTTGATTAGCTGTCCTGGCACTGGAAGTGTCACACAGTGAGGAAGAGTAGGGAAGGGGCATTGCTCACTTGTCTCTCCCAGGCTGGGGGGGGGGGGTGAGAGCTGCAGGCACTTAGGGAGCACATGAGGAAGTGCAGTTTCTCCAGTGGAGATCAGGAAAAACACTTCCTATGCTTGAGGGAAGGGGGTTGCTCTGCTTTCTGGATTTCACTCTTGTGCAATGACCAGCAAGGTCAGTCCATTGCATGCCTCCCTTCCATTCTTTAGTTGACCATCCAAACAGATTTAGTGCATAAAGGTAAAACCCCTCAAACCACCCCTGATAGCTGTTTGAATGATGGCTCCTCCTGTTTGACCCTCAGCCTGGTGACGGGGAACGAATGGGACAGTTGGTGATGAAGGCTGATGGTTTACAGACAGCAGGGGCAGAGTGCAAAAAAAAAAACATAATGGAGATAGTATGGGTTGGGCAGACTTTGAGTTATATTCCCATTGCTGCTGTTGGTGATAGCATTAATGAGGACTGATAGCTTGTAACCCATAGATTAGTTCTGTTATAGAAGTAAAAAATTATTAAATTATAAATGGAACAGGAAAATAATATTAACCATACTTCATTTAGTATGGAGCAAACAGAATATTGATTAAATATTTTTTGGATTCTCCTGTGCACATTTGCAGATGATTATCACAAACATTGTATTTAATAGCTTAAACTTATTAAACTGATCACAACAAACTCTGTCGGGTTTAAATAATAAAGAATATTAAACACCAGATGTGTTTCAATTTCAGAAGGGACTGGGACTTTCTGGAAACAAACCCAAAGTGTTTCCTCTCGATAATTTGAAACCAGACCTATAACAAGCTAAAGTGTATGTATTGCAGTTGTTTCTTACAAAAGAAAACCTCAGCATTTCAGATTTGCATTTTTCATGTTAAGTGATATTTTCTGCTGCCTAAGTGCCGACGCGTACGACAGTTCAGTAAGTATGATGTAGGCTGTAGATAGTCTTATACACTACAGCACGCCATGGGTCTTTATATTGAACTGTAGCTGCCAGTAAGTGTTTGTACCGTAAGTGCAAGGACAGGATCAGCTGGTGCTTAATATGCGGCAAAAAGATGCTGTGTTAATCAATTTATATTTTTATTCTTTGTGTGTGTGTGTGTGTGTGTGTGTGTGTGTGTGTGTGTGCGCGCGTGTATGTGTGTGTGCGCGTGTGTGTGCCTGTGTGTGTGTGTGTGTGTATGAGTGCGTGTATGCGTGTGTGTGTGTACATCTGTGTGTGTGTTTGTGTGTGTGTGTGTGTGTGTACATCTGTGTGTGTGTGAGTGTGTGTGTGTGCGCGCGCGCGTGTGTACGTGTGTGTGTGTGTGTGTGTGTGTGTGTGTGTGTGTGTGTGTGTCTGTTTTGCAAAGCTAATTTATTGCTCAATGTATCACAGTAAAGTGTACCAGCTGCTAACATCTATACCGAAATCTTATGCAAACTACTCATTCCAGGAAGTTCTGCATCTGCCAACAGAAGAGATGTATTGCAGCCGAATACATTGTAGCCTGTTTTGCATGCTAACATTACGCTCTGCTTACAAGCTACATTTTTTTACATTTCCTATGTGCACATTTTAGCTATTGTAATGTTACATTATAATATTGCAGGATTATTTATTTATTATTTATTGGCATTTGTTTACCGGGAAATTCCACTAGGCAAAGACTCATTTTCAGTGGAGGCCCAGGGAGAAAAGCTCCACAGTTAACAGCAATAAAGCAAAATAAATTTCAGCATCATTACAGATCTGTGGAGAAAGGCTCTGCAGTTTAAAATAAAACACAAGCAAGCATCACAGAAATTGCATAATTACCAACAGATGTTATACAGATTAATATACAAGCTTCAACTAACAGGTAAAAACTATATCACAGAAATTTGATACATTGTAATGACCAAGTAATAAGGTTTTCCAGTTACTTGAAATAGATTGAAATCAGAGGTGTGAAATGGAGGATTTTTGTTTAATAGGTTATATAATTAGGGGGGGCTTGTATATTACATGTGCAGCTTGGATTTTGTAAGAAGTATGTTTTTAGTGCAGCTTTAAAGGGCTTTAGGGAGTCTAGTTGGGTAATGGTAGAGGGGTAGAGGATCAGAGAAACTAGAAGGCAAGTAAATCTGATCATGTGCACCTTCCCAAATAGCAATCCCATGATACCCCCCCCCCTTCCAGTCAGAAGGGCAAAATATTTCAGGACAGGGATAAGCTTTCAGGTACCCATCAAATTGTCATGGTTATTTTCGAAGGAGGCAGAGGTGATGTTCTGCCTAACATGCAGGGGCAGTTTGTTTTAGGGACAGAACAACTGTTGGGTAGTAATGAATATATCCCGCAATCTCGTTTTACTTATATGTTGGTGGACATTCACATCTTTGGTTCAGATGTTTGTGTAGTCATTCCATCCTTTGAAGGTGTAAGAGATCTATTAGAGTAAGTTCTTTGATGGAGCAAAATGCCAGGCATACATCTCCATACAGGAATTTATAAAACACTTAATTAGTAGCTAAGGGTTTTTAGGCCAATAAACATTTTTATCGGGGGCATTTGGAGCCTTTCTAGCTGCATGATATGTCTGGATAGGTACATGCCAAAGGGGTTATTGTACTCAAGAATTAGTCTAATTAAGACAATGTACATAGGGACAATAACATCCTTTGACCTAGAAGAGATACCTTTGGAAATCAGTGGTGCTAAATAGAAGGAATTATTAAATACTGTTGCAACTACTGTTGCAACATGATGGTAAAAGGTGAGAGAGTTGCTGACCCAGGTACAGATATCCCCGACTAACAGTAATGCAATATTTAGCAGTATCTGGTAATCCGAACATATGAAAATTATTCCACCAACCTCTTTATTTCTGTTCTCCCATCTGATTACCAGTGTGGTGTTCAAAAGAAACTCTATCTTTTCGCTTTGACTCTTGTAATTTCCCATTAACATCCACCACTTTTCCAGGAATGTAATACAAATAGCTTCTGCCATCTTATAATCTTGGAAGTGTGACTGATTACATCTTTGCAGGTAGCACTCCTACCTTGAGTCACTTCTGGTCAGACCATGCATTTTCCATCTCAGTTACCTATCACTATCTCATTCAATATGTACAGTCACTTTGTGATCAATAAAAACCACACTCTGTTTACCCACCCCTTGGTGCACATTCTCTACACCCCCTTTTACTGCTTGGTCTCCTGAATTAAATTTGCATTGTTCCTTTCCTCTGCTTCCATTCTGCATGATACATTTGGATTTAACTGACATTTCATCTCATAACTTTCATATGTTTTGCATGCATTAAATTCTGCCCTTGCCCCTTACCACCTCATGCTGCACCTCCAGTGCCTTATGGCGATCAATGGGACAACCATACAAACTCCCTCTGATATCCTTTGGCACAAAGAGCAGCTATGCTGAGTCTACATGAAAGTGTTGTCTGCCAGTCTGTGTCCTTCTCCAAATACTACATTCATTTGCTACTGTCCCTCTTACTCATCTTTCTCCCTGAGGTAACCCCATACCCTCCATTAACTAGATTCTGTTATTCTTCATTTGTTTCCCATCATTCTTCTATTCCTACAGCGCACTCCCAATTATCAATCTCTTCCAATAATGCCACCTATCATTATCCCCTCTTTCACTGTACAGCAGTCTCACATTAAATTGTCCCACATTCTAGTACCCCACCTTCAGCACCTTTATCCTTCCCATTCTACAAAGTCCACAAAATTAATTTATAAAATAATATAAACATAACAGAGCTACTCTCTAGGTGTCCACTTTGCATCTGCCTCTGGGCAATAGGATTAGCAAACAATATTCTCAAAATAGTTTGCAAAACATAAATTGTAACTACAAAAGCCCTTTAAAAATAATGATATTACAGCTATTAAATATAGTTAAATATAATTAAAACTATTTACTGCCACACATATAAATGACAACACACTCAGACACTTACTTCCTAAAGGATCTGCTCCTCTTCTCTCCAGCTTGCATACAACCTCAACTAAAATGTAATACTCTTCCTGGATCTGCTCTTCTCTCTCCAGCTTGCATACAACCTCATCTAAAATGTAATACTCTTCCTGGATCTGCTCTTCTCTCTCCAGCTTGCATACAACCTCAACTAAAATGTAATACTCTTCCTGGATCTGCTCTTCTCTCTCCAGCTTGCATACAACCTCAACTAAAATGTAATACTCTTCCTGGATCTGCTCTTCTCTCTCCAGCTTGCATACAACCTCAACTACAATGTAGTACTCTTCCTGGATCTGCTCTTCTCTCTCCAGCTTGCATACAACCTCAGCTAAAATGTAATACTCTTCCTGGATCTGCTCTTCTCTCTCCAGCTTGCATACAACCTCAACTAAAATGTAATACTCTTCCTGGATCTGCTCTTCTCTCTCCAGCTTGCATACAACCTCAACTAAAATGTAATACTCTTCCTGGATCTGCTCTTCTCTCTCCAGCTTGCATACAACCTCAACTAAAATGTAATACTCTTCCTGGATCTGCTCTTCTCTCTCCAGCTTGCATACAACCTCAACTAAAATGTAATCCTCTTCCATTCTTCTTTCCTCTATTTTTCTAATCCGCCTTCATTTGTATACACCAGTCTAGGACAGCCCTACTTCTTATATTAATCTCCACACTCAGACCCTGAATAGGTTACTGACCCCAGACCTGTAATTATTTTATTTATTATTTATTATTTATTTTACATTTGTTGACTGGGTTAGTCTAGCTGGATATATGTCCATTTTCAGTAGAGGCCCGGGGAGATAAGGTCCAAAGTTTAAAATGAATTTACATTAAAGAAATACATGAACATAACAGAGTAAAAGAAAGCATTATAACTGGAGACATAGTTATAAAGTGTAAAAATGCAGTAATTATAACATGAATGGTAAAATATTGTGACAAAAATATTGTTACAAGTGACATTCTGAGAGAATACCAGCGTCATGTGCAGTAATAGTAGGTAAAGGAAATTAAGAGGAACATAATATATAAAGATAGTCGGAAGGAGATATAGGTCTGTTGATGTAAATGAGAAGTAGACTTTGGTTTAAGGTATAGCTTTTAGTCAGGTGTCAAGAGCTAGAGTTAGTCAGGATTAGTACAGGGGCACAGCCATTGTGATTTGAGGTAGAGCTTAAGTCTCTTTTTAAAGAGAGATTTTGAGGGAATAGTAGAAAGCTCAGAGGGAAGCAGGTTCCAGTGTTTTCCAACAGTGTTAGAAAAAAGGGAATCTCCAGCCTTGTTGTTTGCTTTGTCAATATTTGCTAGAAGTTTGTCTGCGGATCTAAGGGACTTTAGATTTTGGTAGGGGTAAATAAGAGTAGATAGTATAGGTGTTTTGTCAGGTTGATAAAGAATTTGATGGGCTATGGCTAGTTGATTAATTTTTAGTTGCTGCTGTAATTCAAGCCAGCCTAGTTGCTTTAGATTAGTACAGTGGTGGGTTCTGAAAGGGTTACCTGTAGCAAATCTAGCTATGTTGTGGTAGGAGTTTTCTAATTTCAAAAGATTCTTTTTTGACAAGTTAGTAAATATGGGTGAAGCATAGAGAAGGGGAGAGATAAGGTGGGAGTGGGCAATAGTTTTCCTAGATTCTGGTGTGAGGAAAGGTTTGATTCTGTAAAGAGAGCCTATTTTTTTATTAATAGTTTTCAAAGTGTTGCTTATATGGGTATCGAAGTTAAGGTTGTTGTCAATGGCAATGCCTAGTAGTTTGGTAGTAGGATCTTGTGAAATAGGTGTGCCATTTTTAGATGTTATTATAAAATCTATATGGGGCGATTTACTGGAAGGAGTAAAGAGAAGTAGTTTAGTTTTTTTGGGTTAAGTAGGAGACAGCGTTGTGAAAACCATTCTTCTACAGAATTAAATATGTGTTGTGTAAGGGAGTGAAGATCTGATACAGATGTGGCTGAGCAAACAAGTGTAGAGTCATCTGCGTATTGTATGCATGTAGCTTGGGGAACTATTTGGAGGAGGTCATTGATAAATAAAGAAAACAGGAGGGGCCCCAAATGGACCCTTGGGGGACATCAATGTTAACAGGTAGCTGGGAAGATAGAGTGGAGTTCCAGAGTACTGCTTGATGTCTGTTATTTAAGTAGGATTTGAACCAGTTAATAGGTTGGATTTCAAGTGACAAAGATTGAAGAATGTGTATGAGTATTTGGTGGTTGACCATGTCAAAAGCCTTGGACAGGTCTAAGAAAAGTGCAGAGGAAAGGGTGTTATGGTTACGATTTTTGTTGATTGTGTCTGTAAAGGAGAGGAGGGCAGTGGTGGTACTGTGGGAAGGTCTAAAACCATGTTGGGTATTAGAGAGCAAGTTATTTTGGAGAAGATGGTCAAGCAGTTGCTTGTGTATTCATCTTTCCATAATCTTAGATAAGGGAGAGAGTAGGGCTATAGGGCGGTAGTTTGAGATTTCAGTAGAATTTCCACCCTTATGAAGTGGGATAATATGGGCAAGGGAGCCCGCAGGATTTTTTGCAGGGGGGGTGCAAACCCAGAGCCCCACCCACATAGCTCTCCCCGCCCCCTGCCAACACAGCCCCGCCCAAGTCCACCCACCCCAAGCCCCGCCCACACAGCAATTCCAGTGTCCCATTACTTGGCTATTTGTCCCCATTTGCCGTAGACACTGTTCAAATCTGTGTGCATACTGTTTTATGCTTTAGTTCTACAATGATTACAGGCAGTTGGATTTAATTTACAACTTTTATTTCAAACATTATAGCCCAAACACTGAGACATTTACTAAACCTAAGCAAAGCAATAGTCTTACAATGAAAACAGACTTGGCATTAAAGCTTCTCTACTTTTGAAACTCATTCAATGAAACAGCATTGAAACCCACATTCAAAGAAAATGCATCTGGCCAGTGGCAGGTTATTTACCTTTGAACTGTTTTCAAGCAATAGGTTCCTTGCACACTGTTAGGGCCATGCAAAAGTTTTGATTTACCTGATTGTATTAATTATAATATATAATTGAATTATATCCCTTGTATTATACAGCAACACTTGTTTGAGTGTCTCTGCCGAAGTAAAAGTAATCTGAATAATTCCACATTAAAGATATATGAAACTAATGAAGATGTTGTTGCTAGAAAACAACTGTATATTTCAGTGTTTCATCTACAAATTCAGTGCCTGCTGCCGTCAAAGAATACATTGCCTATGTTAAATTAAAAAAAATGGTAAGCTGGTATATTGCAATAGAAAATGGATGGCAAGCTGAAAAACAGGTTCATAGTTATTAGGCATCTCATCCAAAGGAGAACATCCTCAGGACTGCAGCATACAAATGTACATGCTGTAGGAATAGAACCTCAAGCCTCTGCATTAAGATGCAAGTATTCTACTTGTGGTGCTACTAACATAGCTTTAAAACTTTATACCACAACAGAGATGTCATTTGCTAAACAAAACAGTTGCACATTGTAAATAGACTTGGCATGAGTAGCAGTAAACTTCGCTTCCCTTAAAACTCACAGTTCCTTGAAAATGCACTTGAAAATAAATTCCACCTGCTAACTCTAACTTGGGCATTTCACTTTCTCTCTCCCTCACAAACATACCATACCCCTCAAGGCCTCAACCTTAGTGCAAGAAATCTGGACAAAGCCTAAAATAAATAGGGACAGATTATAAATATGGCTCTCATAAACTTAGAAAATTGCAAGAGTAACAGGATTTGTGTTAGTATGCATTTTTCTAAATGATATGACATCTAAAACTGAAATGTCTCATTATTTAGCAACTTCAATCCTTTTAGGTGGAATATGGGGCAAAAATCTGGACATTCTGCAAAAACCTGGACAGCTGAGGGGTATGCTACCTCCCTCATACACACACACACACACACACACACACACACACACACACACACACACACACACACACACACACACACACAAAATAATTCTGGTCAGACTTGAATTAGTTCTGGGAAGGTTGCACTGAACGGCACCGTGCTTGATCTGAAGTGGGTGAAATCCTGGTAGCCAGTGATAATAACTGATCTGCAGCTCAGCAATGTGGAACATTAAAGCATTTTTAGTAGAGCATTGTTTCATCACTACCTATTGTGTTTGCACATAAGCTGTAGTTATTTCAAACATTTGCCTTTTTTGATTACTACAGAGTGCATTTACCCACCAGAGCTATTGTGTTTTGACTTCAGTGTGGAGCTTACCTAGTTGTTGCAGGGCTTGGCTTTTAAGTAAGGTAGCAATGCTTATTTACCATATACCATTAAAGCCACCCAACTATGTGTACTAACACACAGACACTGCTATAAGACACTGGTCTCCAATAAAATGTAATGAGCTTCTGAAAATATTGTAATCCTGTCCTTTTATTACAAATACTGTCATATGCATTTCAATACCCAAGGCTTATACATTATCTAGTTATGTAAATATTCTCTGCATGGCAACAACGAAAAGGCTTTCAATGCTGGTAATTCTTTAACAATATGCTTACTAAAGCTTACTTGCATCTTACAATCTCCGACAAGCTTACCCGATGTTCATTAAACCATGGCTACTTAAACAGAGCAACAGGGCACTGTGACAGCATGCAGTTCCTGAATAATAAGAAGCATAAATTAACAGTATAAAAATCTGATAGAAAACCAGAACATTCTGCAAAATCAAGGACAGATGAAAAGCCACAGTCATATTTGTGATCTACCTTGGATGGGGGAATGCTCTGCACACTAACACTGCATAACTGCTCCTTGCCTTCCTTGGACACATCCAGAGCCACTACAATGGAGGGTGGGGTGCAATAAGTATGTCATAATTTGAAATGTCTCTGGCTGACAGTGATCGCTCTAACACTCATACCTCTCAACTTCAGAGCAAGAAATCTGGACAAAGCCATACATAGAACTAGAAGTGGGACACAGGCCCAAAAATAAGGCCAATTTTTAAATATTGCTCTTATTAGCTTAGATAATAGAACAGTAGTAGATCTTGCATTAGTACAAATTTTCTGAAGGGTATGAAATCTGAAACTCAAATGTCTGCCATTATTTTCTAACTTCAATCTTTAATGACTTGCCACTAATTTGCCAGAAAACCACAAGTTTATGAAACACGAACCAAAATGTGATGCAAAAATACCTGTCAAAAAAGGGACACCTTTTTAGTATTAACATTGTTAACTTGAGCAGCTAACAAAATAAGAGCATCTACATGCATTTCTGAAATAAAAGTAATCTATAACTCTGATCATTAGTTATATACAATTGTAAACCCTCCACAGTTTCTTCCAAAATTGCCATTTTGGAGGAGGGATTATTAGGGGAGAGCAACATTTTGAGCCAAAATTGGAGACAATTGAGAGGTTTGGATATTCCTAATCTACAGTGATTTGCACGTACCGCTCAACCTCTTAATGCAGGAAATCTGGACAAGGCCAAATATATTGGGGGAACATACAAACACTACTAAAAATTGCTCTTGTATAAACTTAAGACAGTCTTGCATTAGCATGCATTTTTCTGAAGGTTATGACGTCTGAAACTATGTGTCATTTAGTGACTTCATTCCTAAATGATTTGCTAGAAAACCACAAATTTTATGAGGAACAAACCAAAAATAAGGAGCAAACATCTATTAATTCTGCAAAGATATGGACAACTGAGAGGTATAGTTCAATTGGGGCTGTCTGAGTTTGCTACCCCCCCCCTCACAAAATCATGGTCGAATGGAGCCTCCCACTGCAGCCATTCCAATGTCCCATTCCTTGGTTATTTTGCCCCATTTACCATAAACACTGTAATGTGCATACTGCTTTACTTCTGCAATGATTGAGGATTTCATTTGAAAGCTTTATTTTGCATTTTACAACACAAACCCTAATACATATCTGTTAAACAAAGCAATGCAGTCTCACAATGAAAATAGACTAACATTGAAACTTCTCTGCCCTTGAAACTCACATGCATTGAAACAGCATTGAAACCCACATTCAAAGAAAATACATTTTTACCATGGCAGATAAATATTAACTCTGGACTGTCTTCAAAATCATAGGCCCCTCGAACATAACATGCACATGCTCTTTGATACACCTTCCTGACTGTATTACATTATATTCCTTGTACAATACAGTACAGTTGTTAGAGGGCATTTTAAAATTATTGTTTTGAACATTTTTTCCAGTAAACAATGAAACAAAATGCATACACCACTGACAAAACTGCCCAATTCAGAACATTTCCATCATAAAAAGTCTACTTAAGCTTCTATAGTCCACCAGTATCAGTAAAAAATATGCACAATCTCTGAAGTAGTAAAATCCACATTAAATAAATTTGTAACTAATAAAGAGGTTGCTGCTTTATATGTCATTGTTTAATCTACAAATAAAGTGCCTGTTACCCTTGAAGAATAAATTGCCTTTGTTGCATGCAATAAAAAAATGATAAGCTAGTAATACCGCAATAGGGAATGGATAGCAAACTGATAACAGGTTCATAGTTACTAGGTATCTTTACCAAAAGGACTGCAGCATCCACCCCCTTAAAATACAAATCTACATGATGTGGGAGTAGAACTTATAGCCCTCTGCATTAAGATGCAAGTATGCTACCTGATGTACTACTAACACTGCTTTAAATTTCTATACCACAATAATGATACCATATGCTAAACAAAACAGTTGCACATTTTAAGCAGACTTAGCATGAGCAGTAGTAAACTTTTCTTCCCTTGAAGCTCACAATTCCTTGAAAATACACTTGAAAATAAATTCCACCTGCTAACTCTAAATAGGGCATTTCACTTTCTCTCACACACCTCAACCTCTGCAAGAAATCCGGACAAAGCCCAGCATAAGTAGGGACAGATTATAAATATTGCTCTCATGAACTTAGAACATTGCTAGAATAATGGGATTTATGTTAGTATGCATTTTATATGATGGACAGAAGGAAGGTTGGTATATTGTGTGTGCAAGAGACCAGGTGGAAGGGGAGTAAGGCTAGGTGTATCAGAGGTTGGTTCAAATTGTTTTATCATGGTGTGGATGGGAGGAGAAATGGCTTAGGAGTTATCATGAAGGAACAGTATACTAAGAGTGTTTTGGAGTTGAAATGAGTGTCGGATAGAGTGATGTTTATGAAGCTGGAAATTGATGGTTATCCTGGGTTGGCTTTACTATGTTGAAAGATCTATCAAGTTGGTATTGCCTATAAAGGAAATATGGGGTGGACAAAGTTTTAGCCAATATTCAAAAGCCTAAGCAGGACAGATATAGACCATCCTTGGTAAAGCAGTGTGGTCTGTCAACCATATCCTTCCAAGCTGACAAATATTGTACCTCCTTTGAATGACATAAAAAAACTAAGCCAATTGTTAAGTCAGTTGTCTTCTGCTGATATTGTGGTATCGGCCTCGGAGAAGATAGATCGCTACTCAGTACTAAATTCATATCAGCTTGGGACACACAGTCTGTGAGCTCCGTCATGTCTATCTGTAATCCAGAGTGGTATATCATCAGGTCATTTACACTCATGTGTACAATGACCAAGTTGTATTGGTACTTGTAATTCAGTGACCAGAGTGTGTGCCTGATCTGTCAGATCCTGACCCCTGATAGCATCTAACCATGACCTTCCCTTGTTCAACTTGTTGAGTAAAACATCTGTGTGTTTCACAATGGCATCACCTATGACCAAAACATTACTTGTGTAGAAGTTTGTCTCATATGCTTATAAGTTGTGACACTGTGAGATGAAGTGTGTCATGGTGGATGTTGGACTGGTAGAATATCTGTAAGACTGCAGAGGAACCCCATTGTTATTACTGCATCTAGGAGGCCTCCAAGGTTTGGATAGATTACTTCTTAGACCCTCAGCCTATGTGAGCCAGTGTACTTGGTCTTTAGTGGGAATTGTAGGTAGAATGTGGTGACGTGCGTTTCTGACAACATATTAGTGACGTGTTTCTGACAACATATTGGGTAATTTTGTTGACTCTGTTTGAGAGACTTTTCGCCAATGACAATGTTATAATTACATCTGTCACTCAGCATATCTGATTGTTTAAGAATTAGATGGTTGTCAGTAAACATGAGACAATTACAAGATTGTCTCAGGATGAGAAATTTCCATGAAACTGGCAGCACAAACAGGAAGAAAGTGATATGGTGTGGTACTTTGCTTATCCATGAATTCAGATGTTTACTCCATTGATCTCAAGGGGGGATTGTACCAGGGGGTTCTAGAATAGGTTTACTTTGGTCCTGTTTAAGTGAAACCATAATGTTCAATACAAGACTGTTGGAGCAATGATTCTGTGAGAGCAAACTACAATAACAGGATAATGCATGGGTTTATAACAGGTTTGCTTGAGTGCTGTTTGACTAAGAGCTACAGTCTTAGTGTAATCTCACAGAGCAGCGCTCCTCTATGTGCAAACCAGGTACTCATCGCACAACTTCATACTCAGGAAATAGCAGAGTTTGTTTTCTTTAGAGAAAAGTTGTTTTCTATGTGCCTGCATCAATAATGGCACTGTTAACCACCACTGTACAATGCGCAGACCTTATACAGGCACAGAAAATCAACAAACAAGCAAAACAGCCCCCTGGCCAATCACAACAACACAATCTGAGGCTCCCCTGTGATTCCCAAGCTCAGAAGAGACCAGGCTATTTCCTACTGCCATTAGAGTGCTGACCTAATTTTCCTAATGTAAAATCTCTGAACGAGGGAGACAAAAGTGCAGGAACCCAGCAATCATCATTGTAAAATCTCAGCAAATATTTCAATTTTAAATGCAGAAATGCAGAAACCCAGTAGTTAATGCAGTAACATTCAACAACACTTTAAGGTATAAAGAAACTCTGTAAATAATGCATAAATATGACAGCAGCACTTTAAATAACCAGAAAATGTGCAATCCAGCAATGTAGAATACTTGTCAAGCTTGGATGGAGCTGGATTAAAGCAGGTATACTCAAATCACAATGGTGCGGTTGCCAAAGGTTGGTAAGCTCTGTATAAATGAGCCGTGTTGTGTAAATGCAACGAGTTTACAGAGGCACAGTAAAATCAATAAACAAGCAAAAATAGCCAATCAGCCATCACAAGAACAACAACAACAACAACAATGTTTCCTCAGTGATTCCCAAGATCAGAAAAGACCAGACTACTCTACTCATGATGAGTCAAGCTGTCTTGCACTGATACTTTCTGTCCACACTATGAACAACAAAAGTTCTGAGTTGCTTACACTATCCCAGAATCACTCATGGCTACTTTTCATGTGGAACTTTTTAGTAGTCTCACTCAGTCTTCCTCTTGCAATGGGCATATATGAATTGCTGTCTGATCATAGTAATGTTAGTTAAATTGGTTTTGTCTCCTTTTATCAGGACTCAGGTATTCATGCTGAAGTAGGTAGTCAGAGGTAGACATGCTATTATTTAATCTGTGACTTTTCAGTAGTGAGCTAGTGGCTTGCATCTTACAAGAGGGTATTTCTATACTTCAGCAATGCTCAGTGAATGTTTTATGTTTCTTTCTGAGTTTTCTTCAGTTTGAACTATCTTCTTAACTTAACCATCTGACTGAGGGTAATTGAGTTGAGAAGTTTTGTTGAAATTTCCTTTGCTTCAAAAATTTCTTGAATTATGATAGTTGCAAAACATGGATCATTATTTTATATTGCAACATAAGAAACACTGGAAAACATGGTGTTGCATGCATTTTCTCTACTACATTAGTGTCTATATCATTTTCACATCCTCAAGCGTCTTCAAAAAGAAATATAAACTGCTCAAGTATGTAGTCACAAAACTAAAACAAATCTGCAGCTATTTTTACTCTATACTGTTTTTAAAAATTGATTGAGGAATCATTTCTCAGATTATTGCTATATGTATATTGCATAATGTGCAGACTCAGTCCTTGCATTCTGTTTGCGATGGAATTTTCCTCCAAATCATGTTTAAGCACTGTGGTGTGTGCAGTGTGCAGCCTCCAGCTGTTCTAATTAACATTAGCCGATAGTTTATTTACTTAATTATATTAAACGACATGGTAAGGTATTTCTTTTATCAGTATTCACTTAATACTTTGCAAATGGCTGTATTTAGGATTTGGAGTTAGTTCCCATTACCTTTACCTACCTATTTCATTCTTACATACACGCATACACACTTCTATCTACTTCTTACATCCACAGACTCCGAGTCCTACCTACCTATTTCTTACACACACACACACATCACTTAAACTCACACACGCACACACCTACCTTTCACTTCTACATTCATCTGCACGAACGTCCTCTTGAATTACAATTTCCAGTAGGCGCGAAAGAAAAGGACGTAAACCACCAGCCGCGCACAGACACAGATGACGAAAACAGGTCGCAAACACCTGTTGCGTCTGTGCGACTGGACGAGATGCAAAGGGTGTTCTTAAAGAGGAACACCCTTTAAAAAAAAAAGCTTCTTTCATTTAAATTAATTTCCCGGCCAGCCCGTTCCAGGGGGGTGCAAGTGCACACCCTTGCACCTGCCTGCAGGTGCCCTTGAATATGGGAGACTTTCCAAAGTTTAGGGACATATCCCTCAGTGATGGTTCTGTTGATGAGTATGGAAATTGGGTAGGCTATGGATTTGGCTGCTAATTGCAAGTATTCTGCGGGTAGTAGGTCAGCAGAGGGAGTACATGGTTTGAGTTTTTTGATAAGGGAGAGAATGTAAGTTATTGGGACAGGTTGGAACAGAAAAGGGGGAGGTGGATTTAAGTTGCAGTTAGATATAGTTGTGTTTTTACTAGAGAGTTGACTGGCTAGAGTTTGAATTGTTTCGGTGAAAAAGGAATTAAAGTCATTAGCAATTTGGTTGGGATTGTTTATGTCAGAGCCCTGTGGGTTGGGTGTGATAGGTTTACTTGGCTGTAGTAACTGATTTATGTTTGCCCAGAACTTTTGTGGGTTATTTTGGCAAGTTTGCTGAGATTTCAGGTAATAGTTTTTTTTTTATCAGTCATTATTGCTTTTTTGGTCTAATTTCTCAGTTGTTTGTAGTGTTGGTAATCTGTAGTGTTTTTAGTTAAGCGAGATTTGTTCCAGATTTTATTTCTTAAATGGATTTTTTGCTTAGTTTCTTTTGAGAGCCAAGGGGCAGATTTAGTTCTAATTCTAATAGAGCGAGTGGGGGCATGGTAGTTAAGTATGGCTAGGAACTTAGCATTAAAGAAATCTACAGCTTCATCAAGAGAAAGGTGTTTTAAGGGGGACCAGTTACATGCATTCAGTTCACTTTGAAATAGCTCCAAGTTGAAGTTTTTTTGGTTCTGATTGTTCTAGTTATGTTTTGGGTAGGTGGGTTGGTTTTGAGCCTGATAATGTAGGTTAGTAAGTGATCACTTATATCATCAGGGAGGTTTCCTGTTTCATAAGTATGGGGTTGATTGTTGGTGAGTATCCAATCTAGGGTACTTTCTTTTTTTTAGTCTTATTTATTCTAGTGGGGGAGGTGATAGTTTGTGAAAACCCATAAAGATTAATATGGCTAGTAGGTTGTGTGTTGCTGCAAGATTGCCAATCAATGTTTAAGTGTAATATCTATTATTAACCCACATTCCTATACTGCCTTGTGCCACACCATGCCCATTTGTATCATTAGCTCAATGATCCATTGTCCTATTGTCTGTAACTGGCCCTTGCCTGGGAAAGAAACGATGATGTTATCACATCCCACTAGTAACCTCATTAAGTCTCTTCCATTCTCCTCCTACAGAAACATATTCCTGTCCCAACTCATTTACATTACTAGCATCACTCTAGTAACTACCTTCTTCCTTCCCCATTTCTGCACTGCCCAGGGTTTCATTCTGCTGCAGAGCACCACAAATAGGTCCCCGCTTTACTTTGCACTGAATCTCCTTTGGCTAAGAAGCTGTGGAGTTTCAGATGTTAGTCACAATGTGGCAACTAGCATCACACAAGCACAGACGTACCCACAGAATCCCTCTTTACATGCAGAGATTTCCCTTCTAGTCTAATTGTAAATCAGTTATAAATAAGCTCTTCCTTCCCTCCCTTGTTCCTATTGCACACACCTCCATTGTGCCTGCACAACTCATTTCTAATTTATTGTACTGCAGTAACTAGAACATCTCCCCTTCATGACCATAACCAATTATCCTGTTGCTTCAGCATGCATCTATGCATCTTTCTTTCTGTCTTGCAGTTTCACCAGTCTGTGCACTAATAGCTGCCACTTTAGTAGTACCACAGAAACCTGTACTACAGTGCCACAGCTTGTTCTGTGATATAGCTTACTCAGCTATCCCTGCCTTCCCATATGTCATACAAGCCTCTAACTCGCACATCTTTGTCTCACTTCTCATTCACTATGTTGCACATCCCTTTTACTACACCCTTCATTTTTGTAGAAATGTACAATGTTTGAAATGTTTTCCTTAGTGAAGTATGTTTCTACTTGCTCTGCATTTACACTCAATACACAAAATACTGATTATGCTTAATCATTAATCATTTATCTTTAAGGCACTATGCCCTTTGTTCGCAGTTTGTATGCTCAGTCTTTTCTCTGGAACATCCCATGCTCTTTCCCTCAGCATTGCTCTACTTACTCATAATTATTTATATTGCAGCCATCTGTCCCATCTAAGCTGTCTTACCAGACTCTGCCATATTTCTCTCACTCTTATCCTTGGTAACTTCAGTGCTTCCTTCTCCTGCCATCTGTCCTTTGCCTCAGTCTTTTGCTGTACAGTTCTTCTTCTTATATTTCTCCAAAGCCCCATCCCCCACTGGGTTAGTACAGTTCCACAGTTACTTCCAGTGCCTGCTCATCTCTTGCTGCTTACTACTCTGGATCTCCAACACTGCATGGCCAGTCTGACTATTTTCCGCTGTGTTATTGACTGGATATTTGGCAGTAAAGGGGACTTGAATGGTAGGTCTTCCTCTTTTTTCTTGTCATTCCGTACTGTCATTCTTGGGTCTCATAAGTAAAAAATACTGCACTAAGCCTGCAGGCTAGAAACGTACTGTAAACTGTTTATTCAATAAAACAACAAAAATACACAGAAAGTAAGTGCTTTCACGACATCCAGTTGCTTCATCAGACAACATTCAAAGACAGTAGGTAAAACAAATAGACAACTTAAAGACAGAGTGCTTGAGCACATCAGGGATGTGAAGAACACGAAAGAAAATAATGCATTAGCAGTACATGTACTACAAAATGATCCTACACATAGTTTTAGATTTTTTGTTTTACAAGTATTAGCTGTAGATATTAGAGGGGGGACCCTGGAGAATCGTACAGAAGCAGCAGAACAGAAAGGGATTCTTCTGCTAAATGCTGAAAGATCTCCAGGTCTTAACAGTACTTCTTCATTAAAACCTTTTCTGAAGGCACGCCATCTTAGGCATAAATAAAGAATGCTGTTTTTATAAAGAAGGATTTTTATATAATTTTTATATAGTTTTTACACAGTTCTTAAATGTTTTTAAAATATATGCAAATGCTTTTGAGTATGTGTTTTATATTATACGTTATGTACTATATATGCACACATTTTTAAATACTTTGTTCACTTTAATTGAAGTGATTAATTACGTCAGCTGACTTTGCATAGGATTATTTAGGATGAGCACTGTCTTTGAATGTTGTCTGATGAAGCGACTGGATGACGTGAAAGCGCTTACTTTGTGTGTATTTTTGTTGTTTTATTGAATAAACAGTTTACAGTACATTTCTAGCCTGCAGGCTTAGTACAGTATTTTTTACTTATTTGGCTTTTGTTTTCCTGCACTACTCCGTGCCCTGCCTTCATTCGTTTTATTCTTCATTCTTGGGTCTCCCAGACTCACAGTTCACCATCACGCAGGTCTTTGCATTTCATCTCCCTGCTCAGAAGAATCATGGAGTATTTTATAATCCTTCTCTAAATAATGAAAGTGTTATGAAAACCAAACTGTGCTGTGACGCTTTCTTCTCAGCTCCTCTCTAACTTCACCAAAGGACTTCCTTTGTCAGAGCAACTCAGCTTGATAGTCCAGGAAAGGTTTTAATTTCCCTGCATTTGTGATGACTAGCTTATATTTTATGACGTCAGGAACAGCCACTCTTTAGTGGTACAGGCATGCACATGGCATAAAGCAGGATTTTGCTGTTCTCTTCTTGCTAGTTGTTTTACCACTTGGCTGATTCTATCTGTCTTAAGGTCCATATCTCTAGGTATGCACAGTGCATAGTCTATTTTCTCCAGAAAGTAGACCTTTAAGCAAACTGTCTGGGTTATATTCTGTGTTCTCTACTACACAGGCATTTTCCATCATCAGGATTATTTTTCTTCTGTACTAACTTGCCTTTTCGGATTATACACTTCACATTCCAAAAGAATTATTCTTTCCAGATAAATTACAACAATTTCCACACCAATGACACCTTTCTTCCCTCTCACTATTTTATCTTGGTCTTTTTTTAGTTATTATCCAGTAGCTTACTATATATATATATATATATATATATATATATATATAGAGAGAGAGAGAGAGAGAGAGTATATATATATATATATATATATATATATATATATATATAGAGTATATATATATATATATATATATATATATATATATATATACTCCTGGAAAAGCTGTCTTCCAGGAGAGAAATTTTAACTGGTTCAAAGGGGGGCAGGGTGAGCTTTTCCAACACAAAGCTAAGGTCCCAAGCTGGGGTAGGCGCCCTTCTCGGTGGCCTCAAGTTGCTAGCCCCTCTTAGGAATTGTTTGATCAGAAGGTGTGAGAAAAGGAGCTGCTCAGTGTGGAAATGAGCAGAGATAGCAGAGGCATGAATTTTAAGAGAGGAAAAAGAGAGACCACTGTGTATCAGGTCAGCTAAGTAATCTAGGATGAGAGTGAGGGAGGGATGTGCCATGCCGTATCGGCTCCCTTAGCCTGAATCCAGGTGCAGAACCTTTTCCATTTGTCAGCATAAGACTTTCTAGTGCTAGGGCGTCTGGCCTCACGTATAACATCTAGAACCTGTTTACTGAGGTTGGCAGATTGATCAGTGGTCAGGGAATAAGCCAGGCTGCTAAACTGAGGGTCTGCAATTGGGGATGCATGAATTCTCCTTCCCTCTGGGTCAGGATGGTTGGGGTCTGATTGAGATGCCATGGTGGCAGTGGGGACAGGCTGCACAGCAGTGGGTACCAGTGCTGGTGAGGCCAGTCTGGAGAAATAAGAATTGTCTTTGTTTTTTCCTCCCTTATTTTGAGCAGTACCCTGTTAATGAGAGGTAGTGGAGGAAATGCACAGACCGATAGATTGACTCAGGGGAAGGACAGGGCATCCACTTTCCAAGCCATGCAATGATGCTCCTTGGAGCAAAACTTGCTGAGCTGATGGTTGGTGTGGGAGGCAAAGAGGTTGACCTTCAGGGTGCCCCATGTCTGAGTTATTAGGGTGAAGGTTCTTTTGTCTAGCTGCCACTCATGTGGGTCCAGAAGATTTCTGCTTAAGTCGTCTGCCAGAGAGTTTAGAGAACCTGGCAGGAATTGTGCTAACAGGTGGAGTTGCATGGCAGAGGCTGTGTGCCAAAGGGTCATGGCCAGCCTACATAGAGGGTACGAATGAGTCCCTCCCTGCTTGTTGATATTTCACATCACAGTGGTGTTGTCTGTTTTGATCAGGACAGCTCCTGGGGAGAGAAGGGGCCTGAAAGCTGTTAATGCATGCTGGACAGCTAACATCTCTTTTTGGTTGATGTGCAGATGGATTTTCTGTGTGCTCCATTGGCCCTGTATGCACCTGCCATCCAGGTGTGCACCCCAGGCATAGTCTGATGCATCTGTGGTGAGGGTTTGGGTGGCAGGGAGGTGGTGAGAAAGGTAGTCCCTTGTTGTGGGAGCTGCCCACCAAAGAAAATCTTTCCTTAAGCAAGGTATCATTGGTATAAAAGTTTCCAAGTCTTGAGAGTGTTGACACCAAAGGCTTTTTAGGTATCATTGAAGTTTCCTCATATGCAGTCTGGCATATGGAATGAGTAGAATGCAAGATGCCATGAACCCCAGAACTTGCAGGATTTTCCTTGCAGATAACTTGGACCTGGTGGTTAGTTGAGAGAAGGAGGCTGTCAGGTAAGTTTGCTTTTCTGATGTAAGGAATGCCATCTAGGATGTTGTGTCCAGGCTTGCTCCCAGGACTATAATCCTTTGGGTGGGTACTAGTTTGGATTTATTTTCATTGACAGTGTACCTAAGGAGCTCAGTAGGGACTTTACAAAGGCCAGGTGCTTGAGCAGCTTTTCCTGACTGTCTGTCTGAATTAGGCAGTCATCTAAGTATGGGTAAATCTGGATATTCGTCAAGCAGTAAACAGCGTACACCCCTGATGGCAATAAAACGTGAATGTAATCCAGTCAATGAAGGCTTCTCGCTCTTATTGTAAAAATAGAACCATTTATTTAGTAGCGTAGAGTAAGCGCTTTCGCCATAAGGCTTTCTCAAACTCTTATAACAGTTAAAAACAGCTTGAAATCCTTTATAAAACATTCAATGTATATTCATTGGTTAGAATGCATCACTTGACGAAAATTCAAAATAACCATTCAAGTTTAAAGTGGTCATTCATTAATAATCTACTATGCATACTAAGCATAAAATTTAAACAATTATACATAAATCTAAAACGCATATTAATATATATAAAAACTTCATGTTACTAGAATAAATATATTATAAAATATCAGTCTGCTTTCATATACTAAAAATAAATGAAATTTGTCAATATGCAGATCAAACAACAGTGGATATAGTCACAATGAATCATGAGCACTTTGTATAAGGTCGTGAGAACACACTCACATAACTTTTCAGCTTAGTAGTGGTATACATGGCTTGTACCAAATAGATTTAGATATCAGCACAATATTTAAAGTTTTCTGTGTGATCGTACATAGGCATCTGTCAATCTACCTTACAACATTCTAAAATACAGAACGTCACTCTTCTAAGAGAAGACTCATCTAACACATAAAGTTAATAATAATTCATATGATGTGTACCAGGTGGATTTAGATGGTAACCAACATTCAAAACCTCCTATATGAATACATAAAGGCGTATTTCCATCTAACCTATAACGTTATAAAAGGCAAGACGTCATTCTTCTAAGAAGTTTGAACGTCATAACGCTGTCTTGGGGTAAAGGCAGAATTTGTTTTATAGGACATCGGTAAATTACAAGCTATAATGAGTAGGTGAATAAATAGTGAATAAACTATACAAAATGAATGTAGTTGCATGGGAAATATATACATATATTGCAAAAAACAGAGAGAGCAAACATACATGGTCTGTAATTATTCTGACAGTACATACAACGTGTACACGATGGATAAACATATAAAAATAGCTATCAATCAAACAATTAACATTAAAAAATCTCAATTCTGAAAAAATTTTTTTAAAAAACTTCACATTACTATCTCATGGTATGTTGTGACCCTGAAGAGGTGTACTTACATCTAAATCAGACATAAAAATAAATTAATAAATTGGTGTATACGAAGTAATAATAACCATGTTGACAAATAAAAAATAAAAAACCTACTTGACTTATCTACATTTAAGAAAATACACATACATATAGGCTGAACAATTACCAATATACAAATTAGGTACATATAAAATAAGTACAAAAATAATAATTTGCAATGGCAAGATTCTTAAAAATGAACTATTGGGGGATGAAATAAATTTTCAAATAATCACTTATTATTCAGAAGGTACATAAACCTAGACGGATACATTTATTTATTAATTTTTGCTCTATGTAATTTTCTATTTTTCAGGAAAGGTTTGATTTGCACCTTATCATTAAGGCCTGGTGGTCTATCTGACCTCCATCTAATAATCCATCTGGTTTCATTCTCTAATGTTTTATTAATCAAATCACCTCCTCTGAACCCTTGATTTACAATTTGAATAACATAAAATCTGAAAGTGTGCTCAGGGCCTGTCGCTTTATGGTGTCTCGCTAGGGCATTAAGATCTGAACCTACCCTGATCAGATAAATATGTTCTCTAATCCGTTCTTTCAGCATACGGTTCGTCTTCCCTACATAATAGGCATCGCATGCATTGCAAAGGGCGACATACACTATGTTCCTACTATCACAAGTTGTGTTGGTGTTGAAATGAAAGACACGTTTAGTAGTGGGATGTGTAAATATAGTCTCCTTACAGATAAAGCGACATTGATTGCACCTGTCACAGGGTGTTGTGTTCCTGTCCTCAACTCTACTGCTATGGGCAACATTTCTGGGTCTACATAATAAGCTTTTCAGATTCGGATGATTCTTGAAGGTTATGTGTGGTGTCGGACCTACCACCTTGCTCACCGCTCTATCCGAATTTAGTATATCCCAACGTCTGTGTATAGCTCTTCTAACTTCTAGCCCCGTCTTACTAAAATTCAAACAGGCCCTTACCTCATTTTTAACATCAGATTCAGAATTCAACTGTTCTAGGCATTCTGAGAAATAAGGTTTCGCACTACTTGATCTTAATGATTTTACTGTCTGTATGGTATCAGATATTTCTTTCTTATGGTAGCCTCTCTCTAAAAATCTTTTTTCCATTTCCTGCAAACTACTCTCATAGTAGGAACGGTCTGGGTTGAGTCTAGATACTCTCATAAACTGTCCTTTAAGTACATTGCTAAATACATGGCGTGGATGCATGCTTTGTCTGTGTAGTAAGTTATTTCTTTGACATCCCTTCCTGTGTATGGAGGTATTGAGCATGCCATTTGGTAACCGAAAAATCTCCACGTCTAAAAATGAGATATTATCATAAGAGAAATTCATTGTAAATTTCAAAAATTCTGTCGTGGACTCAAGATAGGTGACAAAATCTTTGAGAGAATTCTCATCCCCTAACCACAAAAGAAAGAGATCATCCACGAAACGACAGTACATACCCACATATTCATTGAATTGTGCAAAACCATATAGGTATTTATTCTCCCAGCTTGCCATTACGAGATTGGCGTAGCTGTTCGCACAGGACGTACCCATTGCTACGCCATCTCTCTGTAAAAACATTTCTTCGTTGAAAACAAAAATGTTGTTGGTTAGGACTGTCTCTAATAGCAATGTAATCAGGTCTATTCTCTTTACAGATAAGTCAGATTGTTCACCCAGGTACTCAGAGATGAATCTAATGCCTATATCATTCGGAATTACAGTGAATAGGCTTACAACATCGAGTGTAACTAGAAGAAACCTTTGATTGTCAGGTAGACGTTGTGTATGAGAGTATAGATCAACTAAGAATTGCTTACTATCTTTCAATATCTTCTTATTTTCATTTACAAATGGCCTTAATGTGTCCTCCAAATATATTGACATTGGTTCTGTGACCCAGCCTTGACCCGCTACAATGGGTCTCATTGGTGGGTCATCTCTGTTTTTATGAACCTTAGGTAAACCTTGGATTACCGGTATGATTGGGTCTTTGACCTTAAGGTAGTCATATAGTTGTTCAGTTATATCAAAGGACATGACCAGGTCATCCAGAGTATGATATACTCTGAATACCTTATCAACTAATACATCTTGGTTAATCTTGCAGTAAGTCTGAGCATCATTAAGCATAACGTTCATTTTGTACTTATTTTATATGTACCTAATTTGTATATTGGTAATTGTTCAGCCTATATGTATGTGTATTTTCTTAAATGTAGATAAGTCAAGTAGGTTTTTTATTTTTTATTTGTCAACATGGTTATTATTACTTCGTATACACCAATTTATTAATTTATTTTTATGTCTGATTTAGATGTAAGTACACCTCTTCAGGGTCACAACATACCATGAGATAGTAATGTGAAGTTTTTTAAAAAAAATTTTTTCAGAATTGAGATTTTTTTAATGTTAATTGTTTGATTGATAGCTATTTTTATATGTTTATCCATCGTGTACACGTTGTATGTACTGTCAGAATAATTACAGACCATGTATGTTTGCTCTCTCTGTTTTTTGCAATATATGTATATATTTCCCATGCAACTACATTCATTTTGTATAGTTTATTCACTATTTATTCACCTACTCATTATAGCTTGTAATTTACCGATGTCCTATAAAACAAATTCTGCCTTTACCCCAAGACAGCGTTATGACGTTCAAACTTCTTAGAAGAATGACGTCTTGCCTTTTATAACGTTATAGGTTAGATGGAAATACGCCTTTATGTATTCATATAGGAGGTTTTGAATGTTGGTTACCATCTAAATCCACCTGGTACACATCATATGAATTATTATTAACTTTATGTGTTAGATGAGTCTTCTCTTAGAAGAGTGACGTTCTGTATTTTAGAATGTTGTAAGGTAGATTGACAGATGCCTATGTACGATCACACAGAAAACTTTAAATATTGTGCTGATATCTAAATCTATTTGGTACAAGCCATGTATACCACTACTAAGCTGAAAAGTTATGTGAGTGTGTTCTCACGACCTTATACAAAGTGCTCATGATTCATTGTGACTATATCCACTGTTGTTTGATCTGCATATTGACAAATTTCATTTATTTTTAGTATATGAAAGCAGACTGATATTTTATAATATATTTATTCTAGTAACATGAAGTTTTTTATATATATTAATATGCGTTTTAGATTTATGTATAATTGTTTAAATTTTATGCTTAGTATGCATAGTAGATTATTAATGAATGACCACTTTAAACTTGAATGGTTATTTTGAATTTTCGTCAAGTGATGCATTCTAACCAATGAATATACATTGAATGTTTTATAAAGGATTTCAAGCTGTTTTTAACTGTTATAAGAGTTTGAGAAAGCCTTATGGCGAAAGCGCTTACTCTACGCTACTAAATAAATGGTTCTATTTTTACAATAAGAGCGAGAAGCCTTCATTGACTGGATTACATTCACGTTTTATTGCCATCAGGGGTGTACGCTGTTTACTGCTTGACGTTTATTCTTTGATTTGCGAGGATCCCCGTCTCTGGTTGTGGCTGCCTGCATTTGGATCGTGAAATCTGGATATTCGTTTGTCTGCAAAAGGCAATGGCGGGAGCCAGAAATTTTGTGAAAACTCTGGTAGCAGTAGATAAGCCAAACGGAAGTGCAGAGAACTGAAAGTGCAGAGATCCTGACCTGAAATGTAGATATTTCCTGCATGATTCCCTAATAGGAATGTAGAGGTAGGCCTCTTTTAGGCCTAGGGTGGCTAGCCAAGCATCCTTGGAGAGCATGGGAGGAAGTTGCTGGAGGGTGAGCATTTTGAATTTTGATATCACCAGGAAGGTCTTTAAAATGGATAAATCAAGGATGGGGCACCAGGTGCCCTGTATTTTGGGTACTAGAAAAAGTCTGGAGTAGAAACCTTGGCCTATCTGTTCTGCAGGAATGTGCTCTATTGCCCTCATAGAGAGCAGGGAAAGGACTTGATTTTTCGCCTCTGCACACTTGTTTGGAGGTAGATCTGGGAACCCTTTTGGGGTTGGAAGAGTGTGAAAAGAAAATGTGTATCCCTGGGACACTATGTTGAGGACCCAGTGGCCGTTGGTAATGGTGGCCCAGGTGCTTGCGTGAAAGGAGAGTTTTCCTCCTAGGGGAAAGTGCAGGTGGGCAGAGGGAGGGGGTGGGGGAGGAGAGTCATAGTGAGTTCTTACCATGAGGGTGTGGCTTAGAACTCCCTGGTTTGGAAGTGGAGGAATTCCACTGTTTTGATCTCTGCATGGTGGGACCAGGAAAGGACCAGTGCTTGGAGGGGCAATGCCTGCTGAACCTGGGTGGCTGGACCTGTATTAAATCCTTAACTGTCTGCATAGATTTAGCTTTTTCTTCCATCTTTTTTAAGATCTCCTCTGCCTTAGTGCCAAATAAGTTGTCTTTGTGCAAGGGAGCATCCAATAATTGAGATTTAACATGGTTTGGCAAGGGCTGTTCCTTAAGCCATGCGTGCCTTCTAAGGACAGAACCAATGACTGCTGCTCTGCAAGAACCTTCTAGGGCATCAAAACCACAGTGTAAGGTATGCTTAGTCACTTGACTTGCAGAATGCATTAACTCTTGTAACTCTTTAGATTCTGCACAAGCAGGAAAGGAAGGCACTTTTTGTTTGAGGAGTTCCATGGTATGTTGTTGAAATTTTAGCATACGGAACTGACAATTTAGTGTTCTGATAGCTTTTTTTTTTGTTTGTTTTTTGCAAACATGAAGTGTACAGAACAGCATGCAATTCACTAGACGGGGCTTTCACATATGTCGGCGAAGAGAAACAGAACTCCTCCTTAAGCTTAAACCAACCACTTTAGCAAATAACAATCCTCCAGTTGAACTCATTAAACTAGTTACAGATATGCTAGCAGTACCAGTCTCCATACTTTTCAATAGGTCCTTAACTGATTCCAAAGTTTCCAAAATCTGGAAGCAAAGTTACATACTACTTCTGCATAAAGGTGGCAAATCTAACGATCTAACTTCAGGCCAGCTACCATACTGCTGTTCTCTTCCAAAGATACTGGAAAGATATGTTCACTCACAGTTACTACAGACTCTCTTAGACCAAAACCTACTCTCCTTTGTGCTGACCACAGCACAACTATTGCCTTAATATCTTTCCCAAATGCCATCAACCTACACCAATAAAATAAATTTCTGGTTTCTGCCACCTTTCTGGATCTCTCAAAATTAATCAACACAATCTCTCATTTTAAAGTGCTCATAGGATGACCACTCTTAACCTCTGTAATTACATTGTCAAATGCTTCCATAGTTACGTAAGTGACATAATACAATGTGTCAAGTGGCAAACAGGAAACTTTTCCTTTCTCCCTGTTAACATAGGTGTCCCTCAAGGCTATATACTGGGCCCATTGCTATTTAATATATTTGTCAATGACCTTCATACCTCTTCAGGCTCCTCTTCACTTATTCAATATGTAGATGACTCCACCCTTGTTTGATATTCACCATCTATTAATGAACTGCAAGCTAAAATCCAGGAATCATATTCCTCAGACGAACTCTGACTACAACAACATGACATAATGTGCAATGCTATAAACATTTGTAGGACTGCATACATATCTGCTGACCTCACAAGATCGAAACATAGTGAAAGGTTTAAAACATGAAAAGAACAAGTCTAAGATGACTTCCTTGCTTAGTATAGCAGAAGCATATTAGCATCAAGCAGGAATGGAAATCAAACCAGAAGTAGATAAAGATCCGGCAGCAACTGAATGTGCCAAAAAACAAAAGAAAGAATATAAGGTGAAGGATAAGATGACAAGGCAAGAAATGTGGAAAATGCATAAATATAGTTGCAAGTACAGAAAACTCCTGGAAAACCTCATATCAATCAGGATCTAATGCAGGAATGGTTAAGCAGAGGTGAACTTAAACCAAAAGATGAAAGGTTAATATTGTCGGCCCAGGATAGTGGACTATGTACACATTGGTTTACAAAGTCCATTGAACATGTCAAAGAAACAGACAAATGCAGGTTTTGTAAAACAGAATTGGAAACAGTCACACATATTGTTGCTTGGTTTGATACACAAATGGCAGATGGACTGTATATTGAAAGGTATAATAATGTGGCAAGACAGTTACATTGGGGATTGTGCAAACATTATAACACCGAAGTAGCTGAGAAGCATTGAAAACATGAACCACAAAGCATTATAGAAAAAGATGATGTTTATATCACATGGGATTACCTATTACCAAAAGTTCAAAAATAGCAGTCCATGAAAAGAAGACAAAAGTAGCATTGATCAATGAAATTGTTACCCCCATTGATTACACTGCCTTACGAACTACAGACAGACATGGAGTCATAAAATAAAAGGATTTGCAGGGAGAAATGAGGGCAATGTGGAAGAAGGATATTGAGACAGTTCCAATAGTAGTAGGAGCAATGGGTCTCGTAAATAAAATTTTAAAGTTATATCTAGATATGCTATTGATATATGTAGCTTCATACAAACTGCAAAAGGAGTCAATTCTGGGCACACTGCGGGTGCTGCAAAAAAGCATTTTTAGCTAAAATCAAAGACTGAAACAATACTAATTTCATGAACTTTTATCATACTTTAACTTATGAATGGTGTCCATTCCCATCATGGTATTAGAAGCACAAAAAACCTGAAGAAATTAAACTGATAAAAAGATAAAAGTTATGCTATTCCTACCTAGATCCACTTCTCTCACACATAGTAATTTTTCCATTTCTCTTCTAACAATATTATTCTGGATATTGCTCTGAATTTCACACTCTTTGGAGTTACCCTAGTCAATAAATTAAAATCTGATATCCATATATCCAATATAAAAGAAAAAAAATACAAATGAAAAACTAGGCGCCTTATACAGAATCAAATCCTATCTCTCAGAATAAGCCTGAAAGGCTAAAGCCAATGCTTACCTCCTACCCAGCCTAATGTATACTCCCCAGTCTACATTAAACCTCCATTTTACTCAACAACAAAGACTAGAGTAATGGTATAACAAATAAGCAACATTTGCTTCCATTTTCCCTAACAGAACTCACCACTGCATTAATCTACATAAAACAATTGGATGGAATTTCCCAGCTATCTGCAATATACCCAGCTGAAGGTAGCCCACTTCATTCTATATCAACCATCCAAATGTCCTTCCCTATTCTCACTAATGAGGTGGTACTATCACACAAGAAAATACTGCTGTAAAGACAAATATTTTGCCTACCACAACACGGCTTCAAATGCACATGGTGAAGCCTTGTACTCATGCCATGTGACCAAACTCTGGAACCATTTGTCATCTGCGCTCAGACAACCTCAAACTCAAAATGTTTTCAAGAAAATCTCCACATGTATCTCAAAGTCTGCCCCAGCACTTCTTGTCCTGGTTAATCAGTTGCACCACTCCCACACTTTTCCTTCTCAAACCGCAGAGTTTCTCCTCTCATCAGTAACTCTAGAATTATACTTGTTTCATAGCTGTTGACGTGCATCATTAACCTCTTCATCTCTTTAACATGATGCAGATTAATGTAATCCCTTCCCACTCACTTGTACACTTAGTCCTCTAGATTTTTACATATTTTAGTATTTTTGGAACTCTGCCAACATTTAACTTTTCTTTTTAATGTACTCCTGATTTTGGGCCTTTGTATGTAATTTTTTTCTTCCCAAACATCTTTATTAAATTTTCACATATGACAAAGGAAATCTTACATTTATAAAAATGAAAAACATACAAAATTATACCACTTTAGTTGCAGTTTACATCACAGACACCACTGAAACAACTGTAGTTGCAAGCATTATACATTACTTATAAACCATCCGGTCATTGTCAGTTAAGCACTATATGGCTCATTCAAATCCTGCCTCTTAAACCTCAGTCTTGCTCTGCATATATTACTCCCACAATTCCTATTTTTCCTATGTAGTTTGCTCCTGCCTTTTCTAAAGATCCCAATTCCAGTTGTTTTATCTCTGTTACTATATTCCTTACTTCTAGTAAAGATGGTCTAGACTTTGATTTCCATTTTCTAGTAATTGCTTTTTTGGTAGCCACCATAATTAGACTCAGCAAGGCTTTACTATGTCTGGGCAATTCTGATTCTGCACCATAACTCAAAGAAATCATCTCCGCAGTCAGTCCAATCTGCTCACCCAGCATCTCTGACAGAGCAGTCTGCAGGGAATCCTTAAAGTCTGCCAGCTCATTTTACTCCCAAAAAATATGTTCCCAGCTACCTCTTTCTTGTCTGTCACATCTCCAACATTTGCTATCCTCCTGAGGAAAAATTATTTGGAGTCTAATAGGGGTATAAAAATACCTATGTAAACACTTCCAGGCAAAGATCCTAAATCTTTTTGACTTTGTTGCATATTTGCGAGATATACATATATCCCCCATTGTCTCTTTGTGAATTTCTTATCCAGTCTCTCTTCCCAATCCTTACTAAGGACCTCTGATTGATTCTTATAATTATCATGCACTATTTTATTTGCTTTACTAATTATTCCCTTTTTAACAGCAGCTTCTGTTCTACATTCTATTAAAAACTCTACCAGTGCTGGTCTTTCATTTAGAAGACCCCTATCTCTTTTTTTGTCTATACTCTGATTATCAATCCTTGATAGGGAAAGCAATCTCTTCAATATACCCAACTGAAGGTAGCCCACTCCATTCTGTATCAATCATCCAAATGTCCTCCCCTAATCTCACTAATGAGTTGGTACTATCACACAAGAAAATACTGCTGTAAAGACAAATATTTTGCCTACCATATCAAGGCTTCAAATGCACATGGTGAAGCCTTGTACTCATGCCATGTGACCAAACTCTGGAACCATTTGCCATCTGTGCTCAGACAACCTCAAACTCAAAACGTTTTCAAGAAAATCTCCACATTTATCTCAAAGTCTGTCCCAGCACTTCTTGTCCTGGATAATCAGTTGCACCCCTCCCAGACTTTTCCTTCTCTCAATCCACAGAGTTTCTCCTCTCATCAGTAAATCTAGAATTATACTTGTTTCATAGCCGTTGACATGCATCGTTAACCTCTTCACCTCTTTAACATGATGCAGATTAATGTAATCCCTTCTCACTCACTTATACACTTAGTCCTCAAGATTTTTACACATTTTAGTATTTTTGGAACTCTGCCAACATTTAACTTTTTTTATGTACTCTTGATTTTGTGCCTTTGTATGTGATTTTCTTCTTCCCAAACATCTTTATTAAATTTTCACATATGACAAAGGCAATCCTACATTTATAAAAATAAAAAACATACAAAATTATACCACTTTAGTTGCAGTTTACATCCCAGACACCATTGAAACAACTGTAGTTGAAAACATTATACATCACTTATAAACCATCCAGTCATTGTCAGTTAAGCACTATATGGCTCATTCAAATCCTGCCTCTTAAACCTCAATCTTGCTCTGCATATATTGCTCCCACAATTCCTATTTTTCCTATGTAGTTTGCTCCTTCCTTTTTCTAAAGATCCCAATTCCAGTTGTTTTATCTCTGTTACTATATTCCCTACTTCTAGTAAAGTTGGTCTAGACTTTGATTTCCATTTTCTAGTAATTGCTTTCTTGGTAGCCACCATAATTAGACTCAGCAAGGCTTTACTATGTCTGGGCAATTCTGATTCTGTACCATAACTCAAAAAAATCATCTCCCCAGTCAGTCCAATCTGCTCACCCAGCATCTCTGACAGAGCAGTCTGCAGGGAATCCCTAAAGTCTGCCAGCTCATTATACTCCCAAAAAATATGTTCCCAGCTATCTCTTTCTTACCTGTTACATCTCCAACATTTGCTATCCACCTGAGGAAAAATTCTTTGGAGTCTAATTGGGGTATAAAATTACCAATGTAAACACTTCCAGGCAAAAATCCTAAATCTTTTAGACTTTGTTGCATGTTTGGGAGATATACATATATCCCCCATTGTATTTTTGTGAATTACTTATCCACTCTCTCTTCCCAATCCTTTCTAAGGTCCTCTGATTGATTCTTATAATCATGCAATATTTTATATGCTTTACTAATTATTCCATTTTTAACCGCAGCTTCTGTTCTACATTTATTAAAAACTCTACCAGTGGTGGTCTTTCACTTAGGAGACCCCTATCTCTTTATTTTTGGCTATACTCTGATTATCAATCCTTGATAGGGAAGGCAATCTCTAACCTGCAGTCCAAATAAATTCTTGGCCTCTTCCCATTCTATTACCTTTCCCTTTCTGATTATTTGCTCTCAATATCTTGGTTCCATTGTCAGTTTTCTCCAATAAATTCCAGCCTCCTCTTGCCTATTATCTATTATCTGTATCCCTGACCACAATCATCCCTATCAGCAAAATTTCTTTTCTCCATATCATGCTGGTTTGTTTCGTAGAATCCTCCTTGCTATTTTATGAATATAATACTCTGCATGATTTTGGTTGTTCTCCTTAAGAGTTTGCATCCAAAATCCCAATCTCTCCTTATTTCTTGAACTTCCTCTCTGTGTCAGCATCATTCCTTTCCACTTTGAATTATAGTTTTCTGCTTGTGCTATGTATAAGAGCCTTAACTGGGTTGCTCTAATACCCCCTCAAATCAGGTAATTCTAGTCTGACTTGTTCTATTGGTAGAATCATCTTATCCCACTTGACCCTTGCTGTCTTCCCTTCCTAGATAAAATCCCTCAACTCTGTTTTAATTGCTATCCACAACTTATCCTCCAGTTAATAAAAGTATGCCTGACCTGTGTATAAGACTAAAGGGACTTAAAACATTTTAATGGCTTGTATCTTAATATACATATCCATATAACAAAACTTTCAGTTTCTCAATTTTTGTATTATCTTTTGTTTAGTCTCTTCCCACATACCCTTGGCTGCCACCACAAAGTCATTTCTAATTCATAGTCCTAAATACTTCATTTTATCATGTCCCATAAATATTGATATTGTTGGACCAATTTGTGTGTGGGTACATAATTTACTGCTATTGCCTTTGTTTTAACTTCATTCATTTTGTATTCTGAGAATATCTGAAACTGTCTTAAAATGTTCCACAACACATGGTTTAGTGTTGAAATGGGCTTGTATGAAGCTGGATCTGATGGATCTTTACCCTCTTTAGGTATTACAGCTACCACCCCTTTCTTCAAGGATGTTAGTACTTCTCCTCCTCTTAAAATAATGTTAAACAAAACCTTCCAGATCTTTATCATTTTTTCACTCTTAAATTCCAAACTCCCACAGGAATGCCATCTATTCCTGGGGTCTTTCCTGTAGATTGGTTATACATAGCCATTTTTATCTCATTCCTTCCTATCCTGTTAGTAATTGAGCCTCATCTACCTCTAACTTTGGCATATTTAATTCTTCCATAAACATTTCCATTTGTACTGTTTCTTGATTTCCATATTTCTCTGCTTTATACAAATGTTCATAAAATTTCCGAAATATTTCTAATACTTCTATAGGGTCTTTTGTTGTCTTCCTTGTTATAGGCTCCCTACGCTTGGTGACTGCCCTTTCCACTTTCTGTTGCCTGAGTTGTGCTAAAAGTTTTTGTGCTCTAGACTTATTATCAAAAAGCAGTTGCTTAAAAGCAATCTTTCTAAACTTGTGCATATTATTGAGGTAATCCCTCATTTTCTGTTTTGCATTCTGCAGTTGCTCCTTTGCTTGTTCTGAGAGATTCCCCCAATTTTGCAATACTTTAACATTTGTCAATCCCTCTAAATAATTCTTGTTACTGTTTAACCATATCTCCCTTTCTTTTATTTCTAACCTAGTTTTAAACTCCACTTTAATTTTATCCCACTCCTTAGCTATGTTTTCAGAAGATAATTCTATCTACTCTAGTACCTCCTGAATTAATTCCACAACCAATTCCTTAAATTCTTCTCTTTTCAACTGATAGGTGGGAAAGAGCAAGTGTCTCATTTTTATTTCATTACCCTGTGTTTTTATTTTAGTCATTATTGGTGCATGATCTGAAATAGTTATTGGGTGCATTTCAAGACCTTTAATTAAATGCACATGTTCCTGTGAGACATAAAATCTATCTAGTCTAGCCCAGTATTTGTATCTCGGTGAGTAATATGTAAATTCACTCCGAATTCCTAGTACTGAATTCACATTTTCTATACCAAACGTTTATTTTTATTTTACATTTGTTGACTGGGATAGTCCGACTGGATGCATGTCCATTTTCAGCAGAGGCCCGGGGAGAAAAGCTCCAAGGGTAAGCAGATATAGCATTACATAATACCAACATTACATATTACAAACAGACTATTTACAGAGATTACATAAGTAAGCAAGTTAAACAAGTTCCACAGGTTAGAGTTAATCCCGAGCATAAATCAGGATTAAATTAAATTACACAATAAGATGGTTAACAGATTTTTACATATTCTAGAGAGAGTTAGCCAGGCTTGATACAGTCACATAGCCAGTTAAGTGACAAATGTTGTTTGAGTCTAGTTTTAAATAGACCTAAGGTGGAAAGTAAGGTAATATCAAACTCTCTAAGTAGATCCTGGAACTTTCTTCCAGCTGATATTACCTTAGTTTCCACCTTAGGTCTATTTAAAACTAGACTCAAACAACATTTGTCACTTAACTGGCTATGTGACTGTATCAAGCTGTGTTATTAATTTTGCTAGTCTGAATTAGTAGTTTGTTAGAGCATCGAAGTGGTCTAGGATTTTTATAGGGGGTGATAATTTTTTTAAATGCAGGAGTATTGTCCGGATTATAGAGGATTTTATAGGCCATAATTGGTTGGTTATACTGGATTAGGCTGGGTAGTTCAAGCCACCCAAGCTGGTTTAGATTGATGCAATTATGTGTCCTAAATGGCAGCCCAGTGGCAAACCTGGCAATGTGGTTGTAGCAAATTGAGAGTTTGTTAAGGACAGTCCTGTTTAAATTCGAGAGTAGAGGGGATGCATTACAGAAGGGTTGAAAGAAGGTGAGAGCTATGGCAATTTTAGCTGGAGGGGTTAGGAAGGCTTTTATTATGTAAAGTGACCCTAGTTTTTTATTGATGGTTTTGATAGTTTGGTTAACATGTAGGTCGAATTTTAAATTATTATCTATGATGACACCTAATAGTTTTGTAGAGGGGTCAGGGGAGATTATTGTGCCATCATTTGAATTTATGGTAAAGGTGAAAGCGGTAGACCTACGTGTTGGTGAAAATAACAGCATTTTAGTTTTTTTGGGATTTAGGATCAGACGACATTCAGAAAGCCAGTTTTCTATTTTATTAAAGGTGGTATGGGTAGCTGACCATAACTCTACTGGAGATGTGGCCATTGGCAAAAATGTCTTCAAAAATCTATCCTCCTTTGTTATATTTTTCCATCTAGCCCCGCATCCCTGACACATCTTCACTGTTGCAAACCAAATTCCATTCTCCACCTATAAGTAATATTCCTTGCTGAAAGCTGATTATTTCTCCCAGAATTTTCTTAAGCTCCATTACAGCAGTTTTAGGGGGGGATGTAAATGCATGCCAGTGTAATCCTCCTCCTTAGCCAGTAGCCCCCTTAGTACTATGTATCTTCCATTATTACCTTTTTTCCCTCTTCTATTACTGTTGGAGCTCTTCTTGCAATTAATATAAGTACTCCTGTTTTCCTTTGCCCCAGATATTCCTCTGAATAACCACCCTGAAAAACTTTCTTTATCAAATTCACATGTTCAGTCCTTTCCAGGTGTGTCTCCTGTAGCATAGCTATTTGCACTCTACATTTTTTAATACAGTTCACTATTCTTTCTTTTTTATGTTTATCTGTAAAACCATTCAGATTGAAAGACATTACAGAAAGCATCATTTTTTTATATGGTTATTATTACCACCTTTTATATATAACTGCACTTTTGCTAAATGTCTAGTTCCAGCTTTTATGTTACATGTATACATAGGTGCCAGAAGCTGTTAAAGACTGGGGGGGGGGGGGCGGAGGGTGACAGGGGCACTTAATGAACTAAAAAGGGTAATTTTTTTATAACTATTTGCTACCACAACATAGGTTCACTTGGAGGACATTTTAAGCTTAGCCAATTCCCTTTTGGTGCTTGAATTAACATTTTCTGATTGATCTTAGCTATCCCCATGGCTGATAATTGTGTATTAGCCCTAGTGAGAACAACTGTGATCATACCATAGATAATTTGAGGGGGCCATATAAGGGATGCAGCATTTAGGAACTGCTTCTATCCATTAGTGGCATGAGGGGAAATCTTGGAGTACATTTTCTATTACCCATCCTTAGATCCAAGTTGCATTTGAATATGGATGGATGAGCTTTGCTTTATTTTTATGGATAGTCTGTTCAGGAACAGTGGTAGCCTCTGTGATATATATCCATCTCTCCACAAGATTCAGTTTAGATACCTGGGCTGAGTATTTCTGATGCCATTTGACTTGCTGATGTTCAGTAGGTCCATCTGTATTATGTCGGAGGATGCTTTGTATGCCAGACATGTCACCTCTAAGCATTCTGTAGGATACTGAGTATAGTAATAAATCTTTGACGTGGTCTATGCAAGACCTATTGTTTAGGACTTGTATCCTTTTAGTAAGGTATCTCTGAAGGTATTCCAATTGTTGCATGGGGCTGGACAGATACATGCCAAAGTGGGCATTATACAAAATGATTGACACAATGAGAGCTTTGTAAAGGGAGACAACAACATCCCTAGATCTAGTCACAATCAATTTGTTTTTAAGCTGTGCAATATAGAAAGGCTTTCTTATGACTCTGGGCACATGTTGGTGAAATGTTAGGTCACTGTACACACAAGTTCCCAGATGCCAAACAATTGGATCAGTTCTCAGAGAGCATTGTCATGATTTTGGGACAAACCTTCCTGCATGATGCTTAAGTCATTTGGGGATTCAATAACTTCTCCTAGCTTGCAGTCATCTCAAACTTAGCTGGCCAAAGCTCTTTGGTATTTCCTTTTACTTTTGAAATGTATATGCCAAACAGAAAAAGTCTCAGCACCGAACCCTGGGGGACTTCATTGGTGACTGGTCTCTTCCCCTGTTTTGATCTCCTGAATCCTGTCAGCCAAGTTGGCAATGCAGCTGGTGATGTAAGTGTTTGCTCCTACATTATTCATCTTTTGCACTACACCTGAGTAGGGGATTGTATCAAAAGGCTTGGCCAGGTCAAGGTAATGTGGTGTGAACTGTTTTACCTTCATCCATTGCTTTGGTAACAAGAGTAAAGCTTAAAATTTGCCCATGATTTTGAGCCTTTCACACCTTCCTCTGGGCTGTTTTCAAACACATTTTTAGGGCCATGCATACATGTATGCATTCCTTGATTCACCTTCCTGATTGTATTAAATTATATTCCTTGTATAATACAGCACCAGTTGTTAGAATGTGTTTTAAATCTGTAGTTTTGAACAGTCTTCCAGTAAGCAATGAAACAAAATGTATGAACCAATAATGACAAAACAAAACTACCCATTTTAGAAAATTTCAACCATAAAAGGCTACTCAAACTTTTCATAATCCACCAATATCAGTAAATAAGCAAAATGTCTGCAGAATTTATCTAAATAATTCCACATTTAAGGGCTCTCTAACTAATGAAGAGGTTGCTGCTAGGAAACAACTCTATATTTCATTGTTTCATCTAAAAATAAATTGGCTGTTGCCCTTGAAGAATAAATTGCCTATGTTATATTAAAAAATGATAAGCTAATAATATTGCAACAGGGAATGGATGGCAGACTGACAGGTTCATAGTTACTAGGTAACTCCTCCAAAGGAGGACATTCACAAGACTGTAGCATCCACTCCCTTTAAAATACAATATAGTACAGTATCAGCGATCTATCTGCATACTGTGGGAGTAGAACCCACAGCCTTCTGCATCAAAAGTAAGCTACTAGCTGTTGTGCTAACAATGCAAACGGTCTTGGAATATGCAGCGCTAAACTTCTCTTCCCCTGAAGCTCTCAGCTCCTTGTGTCACTAAGATGTTCACTAATCCTATGTTTTAATGGCTGAGATGTTTGCCCTTGCCCATTGCACTGCTAAATTTCAATTCACAATTATTGATAAAACCAAGGACATAAATCTAATAAAACAGGATGGCACTCTATATTAAATTTCAAGGAATCTGGTTGGATTGTCAGGCTGGGGGCTCTGTTTATGCCCGGGCTTAATGAATTAAGTTAATTCTGGTATGTACCAATCAGCTTTGACTCTTGTTTAATATTGTACTATTTAAATGTGCAGTGAACTAATGTCAGTTAATGCACCGAAGAAGGCTTTAATTTTTGCCGAAACCGGTTTTCTGTTTTGTCACATTAAATCTTATATTTTACATATCTCCCTGGTACTGGACTTTTTTTTGTGTTTTAGAAAATGCAAGACCCTGTACCTAAGGTACATGGTTTGAGCCCAATTACACACATACACACACACATACACACACACACACACACACACACACACACACGCACACACGCACACACACGCACACACACGCACACACACACACACACACACACACACACACACACACACACACACACAAAATATCACTTTGGAGCTACACACAAGAAATATCGCTTTGGAGCTACTGCATAAAATAAATGGACTAACACTAAAACGGCCATCACTGTCACTTTGGAGCTACGGCCCTTTTTGTTATAAATCCAATAGCATTGTACCTACAAACTCTAGCACATAAATTATTCCAGACATTAAACAACTTGAATACATCCTTGGTCAAAGCATTACACTTGTAATTATGTGCAAATGACCTCTAGAAACAGTGATCAACATCTTGGAATACTATGCAGTCTCAAGTGGTACCCAATGTCAGAGCCCATTGTAATGCCAAAATAACTGACTGTAAATGTTTGGAAACCTTGATGACAATTTGTAAATATCATTCTAAGCAATGCCTCAAATATTTCATCAACTTTCACTCTGTTCTCACACCACCATGGTAACAGCCAGCAATTCCTCATACAGTAAACTCATATACTGTTACTTCCTATGTTTTCTATTCAGTATATTTGAAATACAGAATTAAAAACGCATTACTACAATCAAATCTGTAACAATCTGTGTACCATTTTGTGACTGGTTTGATTAAGGTATTGAGGGAAATTCCAGCCACTTTACAGAAGATAGTGGGATAAAGAAAGATTTAGGCCAATGGCAAAGTGAGCTATCTAGCTACTGCATAAAATAAATGGAACTAGTACTAAGCGGTCATCACTATCACTTTGGAGCTACTGCATAAAATAAACGGAGCCAGAAATATCACTTCGGAGCTACTGCATAAAAGAAATGGAACTAGCACTAAATGGCCATCGCTATCACTTCAGAGCTACTGCATAAAATAAATGGAGCCAGAAATATCACTTCGGAGCTACTGCATAAAAGAAATGGAGCTAGCACTAAATGGCCATCACTATCACTTTGGAGCTACTGCATAAAATAAATGGCCATAACTTACTGCATAAGCGTAACAGAATGAAATATCACAGACCTACTCCAGAACTGGAGCCTTAGAAGTAAGCAGTTATCCACGGAGCTAACACTTGGGAGTCTTATCAGCAAGAAGTGCTTTCCACGCACTTTTGTGTTTAAATTAGTGTGCGATGTGCGCATGAGTCCTCCTCCCCCTCGCCATGTGGTTCCGGCACCTATAGTACCACCTGTTTGTCTTTTCAGCTGCCGGTAGTGATTCGGGTCGGGAAATTGAAAAAAAAAGACTTGCTAGAATAGATGCAGCTGAATCACTCAGCTGCATCTGTCTTTTGAGCTGTGACTTCTTTTTTTTAAATGGGATGATCTGCAAAAGTGGGGGGTTCCCCTCCCCCCTTGCTCTATGGTTCCAGCGCCCATACATGTATATACTGTTCAGCTGGTTTGTCTTTTATACAGTTGTTTCATTTTATATCCATTTGTGCCTAAGTCACATCTTATATAACTTTTTGTTTTTTTGAAAGCTCTCCAACAGAACAAACAACCCCCCCCCAAAAAAAAACTCTCCTAAACCCTATGAACTTAACAGTAACACAAAAAACTATGTACATCTTCAGATATTGAAGTTTTTGCTTCCTAATAAGAACACCAACATTTTACTCTTGAACTCTTTCTCTTCATGTATTCCTTTTCTCACTCTTGTAATCTGACTTACTCTAACTACTTTGTTTTTCACTGCAATGCTCACTTTTTTGACTTTTTCTTCTTTGATAATTGCTTCTTGTCATGCATACCTGGGCACCTAATCTATGCTGACTATAACCACTTATATACCACTAATACCAATATACCACTAATATATCACTAATACCACTAATATTGTTTGACGTCACAAAGGGCCTGCTATAATTATTTGTATGTTTTTTGCTAACTGAATATGTTTTTGGAGCTTTACTCCCCAGGCCTCCACTGAAAGGGTCTTGCATGACCCAGTCATAGCTTCCTGTTAACCAAATGATTAATAATAATAATAATAATAATTATAATAATAATAATCATCATCATAATAATAATATTCACCATGATATTTTGTTATCTATCAATGACATATTGTTCTTTAATTCACTTTAAGCAGCCAACTTTCCTTTCTGCTTTGCCACTTACCTTATTGGCTTTACATTAACTAATACTGCTATAACTAAGTCAAGTTTCCTCTTTTATTATTACTTCAGCTTGTCTAGCAGCTGTATGCTATTTTCTTGGTTTATTTTCTGGGTTTTGCCCTGTACAACTGCATGGACTCAGCCATACCCAACAGAACAAAAACCTGCTCCTCAAGGAAACACAAACCTATCTGGTGGACATCCTCTATCAACAGGCTTTACAACAAAAGGAGGAAACTGTTGTCCTAGGGTAAAAAAGCAGAAATTCCCAATTGGAAAAACTCCCTTCTTAGCCTCAACAAGCAAATTAGATCACTAGTGAAAACCTCCAAAGCCAATTATGAATCAAAACTAGCGTCTGAATAAAGGCTAACCACAAAGCCTTCTTCAGTTAAGTCAGGAACCTCCATGCCAAAGCCCAGGTTGTCCCGCACCTCACATCTCCATAGATCAAGTGTTAAAGGCCCTATTCAAGGCAAAGAACATAGCTTCCGTGGGACTTGATAGTATCCCAACCTGTATTCTGTACCATCTCCAGCAAGAACTAGCCTCGCCATTGAGCACCCTATCCAACCATAACCTAAGTACAGGCTTCATTCCAGCAGAGTGGAGAACTGCCATTGTCATCCCTTTGCACAAAGGTGGTACCACTACTGACCCTGGAAACTATCACCCCATTAGCTTGAAAAGTCTAATCTGTAATGCCATGGAGTGTATTATTATGGACCTCATAAACAAGGATATAGGCACTCTCCAAGCACTTGACCCCAGCCAGTTCAGATTCATCAAGGGCAGATCTTGCCTGTTGAACCTGATTTACATTTTTGAGACTGTCACCAAGGCACTAGATGAGGGAAAGTTAGTACATACAGCTTACATTGACTTGGCCAAAGCCTTTGCAGTCCAGAATGTTCCCCTGCAAGTTCAGCAGTGCATGGCTTAAAGAGACAATAATGCAAAAACAAAATAGCCAGCACCAAGGTGTAAAAAAGTATATAACTTTTAATATAAAGTTATCACAAACAGACCGGTTTCGGCATTAATTTCAAGCCTTCCTCAGTGTAACCATAGAAGTAGCAAGACACTCCTTATATACACACACCCATATAGAAACAGGAAAATCATTGGCTGTTCACAACAATTCATTTAATCCAGGAAGAATTAAACCCCCCAACTTAATTATCCATCTTTTTTCTTTATTGTTCAAAATGTTGTGCCAGCCACTCATTTGTTTTATCTCCCTTAATAATGTCAATGACCGTAAAAGTTGCAGCGGGATGTTTGAGAACATGCTTGTACAATGCATTTGTCTGCTTTTTGAGTTTGATGTCACTCTTGTGTTTAATGATCCTAAATTTAACAGGCCTGGATGTTTGGCCCACATAAAAAGCCAAGCATGTACAGGTGGCAAGGTATATAACCCAATCCGATGCACAACTGGCAAAGAATTTTATATCATATACTTGACCGGTATTGCGACTGCTAAAAGTTTTTGTTTGGTTAAGTCTATGACAATGAACACAATGACCACACCTGAAACATCCCTGCAGTGTATCCCACAGAAGTGTAGATTGTTGAAATGGAACAGCTACCTGGGTACCCACCTTATAATGATTAAAGTGGGACGCCAGGGTCCTGCCTCTCCTAAAGCCAAATTGGCACCGTTCATCAATCAAAGTCCTGATTTTCTCATCAGCCAACAAGATGTTCCAATTTTCCTGTACTACCTCACAAAACATACTGGTGTTGCATCCAGAATGTAGTGATCATTCTGATATGGGCTGACTCATTTGAGGATTTGTGTTAATATTGTAACAATTCTTGTCTGGCCATACCACTAACCTCCCTGCAAGCCATAGTGATTACCCAAGGTTTATATCCACGTCCCTTGAACCTCCTGACCATATCAGCTTTATAATAATTATGTTTGTCACTACCAGAACAAATGCACTTCACTCTCATGAATTGAGATTTTGGTATATTACGAATGACATGTGGCAGGTGATGACTGGTCGCATGTAAAAGTGAGTTATATTCAGGGAATTTACGACACACCTGTGTGTCCAAAGTACCATCCGCATTCTTGGTAACTAGGACATCCAAAAATGTAATGTGGTTACGATCTTGTGTACAGGTGAACTCAATACCCCATTTGTTCCCATTGAGGTAATCAACAAATTTCCATAAAGACTCCAAATCAGTCTTCCATATAAGCCAACAGTCATCCAAAAATCAAAGCCAGATGTCCATTTCTGGCAAATTCAGATTGTGTAGGGGATTACATATGAGGTGTTCTTCTATATAAGCCATAAATAAATCGGCGTAAATGGGGGCAAAAGATGCCCCTATCACCATCCCCTTAGTTTGCAGAAAGCATTTGTCCTGGTAGTAAAAAACATTTTTGGTCAAGACATGTTACGTCATGAGTATTAACAAAGTATTGAATCCTGGGGGATATCATTCGGCAACTCCCAACCAATACTCAATGGCCAAAAGGCCAGCCCAATGAGGAATATTGGTATATAGGAAGGCCACATCCAGTGTACAAAGGAACCAATGTGATTCAACCTGGGCATCAGATAGTATTTGTAAAAATTCAGTGGTATCACATATTCTAGATCTCACTAGGGGCAACAGAGGTTTCAGATATTGAGTAAAAAAAAACAGTTTTTGATGCCCAAGTTGAATCACATTGGTTCCTTTGTACACTGGATGTGGCCTCCCTTATATTAAAAGTTATATACTTTTTTACACCTTGGTGCTGGCTATTTTGTTTTTGCATTTGGCCAAAGCCTTTGACACAATCTCCCACTCGGGCATCATCAAAAAGCTAACACAACTTGGTGTAAATTTCTCTCTAATCAGGTGGGTGGCAAACTGGCTCACCAATAGGACCCACAAGGTCAAAATAGGTGCCTCCACCTCCGACAGCAGACCTGTCACTAGTAGTGTTCCCCAGGGATCTGTCCTGGAACCCCTAATGTTTGGCATCTACTTCTCAGAGGTCCAGACAAAGACAAAAGGCCTGTGGCTGACCATGCTTGTGGACGATTGTAAGTTGGGTGCTGTCATTGACTCCCCAGATGATGTTAACATACTACAAGAAGATCTCACAGCAACAAATGACTGGTGGCAAAGTCATGGCCTTAAGTTAAATGCAAAAAATGTATTATCATACCATTCAGCAAAAACATGGCCCCTACTGATTACCACATCAACGGCAACCCCCTAAACACACAACCTGTGGTGAGAGACCTGGATACACAGGTTGACAACAATCTCACATTTGACCATCATGTAGCGGCAGTGGTCAGAAAAGCCTTTTACTTGGTCCATCTCATAAGTAAATGGATTGCATCCAGATAAAAGAAGGTTATTACCTCTCTTACTCCTCCCTCATTAGGCCAGTAATTGAGTACAATGCCCCATTTGGTATGTACCTCTCCAAATACTTATACCAACTGGCAATGTCACAGAAATACCTCACAAAAAGAATCCATGGCCTCCAACACCTGTCCTATGTGGACAGGCTCAAATCACTATCACTCTACCCGGTATCATACAGATTGCTCACAGGTGATCTGTGTCTCGCCTACAAGGCAATCTCAGACCCTGCTCTACTAGAGATGCTTCATATCCATAAGTCTAACTCCTCGTGCATTACCCAATTTAAAGGCCTAACTCTAATATGTGACATTAACAAAACCTGCTGGAGAGACAGGTTTGTCGCCCAGAGGCTGTCTGTCTCTGGAATAGACTCCCCATACACAACAAACAAAGCACAACTTTGATGAGTGGATGGGAAACCACAAATTTGTCCTAGGAGTTCCACCTGTGTCCCTCACTGACAGGGGCGACAGGTGCAGATTGAGGTTTCTTTTTTGGGGATAAACTCTTGGCTAGGCTTGTAAGGCCCCCCCAGGGCCATTAGCCTAGTAATTTCCTATGATCCTATGATCTTATGATAAGATGTATTTTGAAATTAAGCCTGCATGCTCAGAGCACCATTCCTTCAGTTTCAGTACATTTTCACCCTTTCCTCGAGCATGCTTTGATCATTATTACTATGTATTTTTGAATCCTCTGAAAAAATTAGTACTTTCTTCTTTTAGGCAGTATGCACTGTGAGTTGTAGGAACATTGAATATGATTATTAAATAAATAAATAAATGGTGCTCACTGGTAATTGTCCCTTACATTACTTCACTGGTTGCCATCCTTTCACGGAAGTGCATTTCCCTTATTAATACCATCTTTGTTCTGTTATATAGATCGTGTTTTACCCATACTGCCACAGCAAAGCTACTCAATGCCTGCAGCGAGTATACCATATGTCTCAACCTTTTAGCGCAAGAGATCTGGGCAAAGCCAAAAATAATGGCGGGACAAAACCCCAAAAATAGTGACAAATTTTAAATACTGCTCTTATACACTTAGGAAGTTGCTAGATTAATAGATGTTGTGTTAGCATGCATTTCCTGAAGGATATGAAGTATGAAACTCAAATACCTGTTAGTATTTAATAACTTCGATGCTCAGTGACTTGCCAGAAAATCACAAATTTTAAGAGAAGCAGACTAAAAATATGAAGCAAAAATTTGGACTTTCTATGGAAATATGGACAGTTGAGAGGTATGGTGTCCACTAACATTCTTAGTGCATTGTTAAAATTTAAGTAGGCTATGTTTATCGTTCTGTTTTTGTCTATACTGGATATGTCTAGCATGACCCTCTGGTTATCAGTCCATACTGCTTTGGGTCCATTCTCATTCTGGCTTGGAAACCATTCTGAAATTCTCTCTTTCAGAAAGAATTTCATGATTTTAATTGTAACAGTTGATGATAAACTGGCAGTTTCACCTTAAGGATGGTTATTCCTTTTGTAAAAGGGAATTACATCTATTCTCATCTATTCTTCATAATTCTAGAATGAAGCCATCTGGATTCCATTGCCTTGCTCACTTTCAGTTTTTGTAGTTCTTTATTTTTTTTTCTTATTTAATTGATAGGATCAAAATTGCCATCCCTTAAACCTTATAGAGGCCAATGAAGAGTGTTGATAGTAAACAAAATGCATACTAATGTAGTCATCATAGAGATAATCAGGATAAAATAGTGTAAACAGTTTTAGGGAGCTTATGGTTCATGACAGAGTGGCAGAGAGAAAAAAGGAGTTTTGTTATTTTATACAGGTTTTATAGCATTACCTGACTTGGATATAATATACAGTGTTATAAATCATGGTCTTGCCAATAAAACACAATGGAGATTCAAAAGAAATGATGCAGTCAAAAACAAAACTTTACAAGCATTTTTCTAATGTGATTTGAATAAACATTTAACAGCATCACTTATTTATTTGCATGTGTTTACTGGGATGGTCCACTGGGCTGAAATGAACCCATTTTTAGTGGAGACCCAGGGAGAAAAGCTCTACATCAGCAGCACATAGAAGAGTAATTATCACAGTTGAATTAACAGGGAATAGAATCAACAGTAGCAAACAAACATCAGTTGCAATATAATATAAGAGGTACAATTGAATATAAAATTGTACACGTTGAGTATGTCAATGAGAAAAGCAAGTTTAGAGTCCATGTCACACACAATAATAGATGTGGCATTCAAGTAGATATTTCACCATGGTAGATTTAGATAGATGTTTATAATATGTGTACTAGCAGAGAAGATTGAGTAGAGAGAAGTGAGTTAGTGAAGGTGATAGTAGTAGTGGGTCTGGTGACTCAGGTTTTGGGTGGTGCATGATAAGAACATGTGCAGTTCCATAGAGTAGAAAGGTACTGCTGTAGAGACTTGTATGTTTCCAAATGGGGAATAAAAATAGCTCAAAAACCTACTGAAGACTAACATTTCAATCCTAACTCCTGTGTCTGAATATCCTTGTTTGATATATGCTCAGATTTTACTCATGCCATTTTTATTTAATCAATATACTTTATTTTTCATTTCCTGAACAGATGACCATAACTACTGAGGAGCTGGCCTTTTGTTCAAAATACAACTCTAACAACTTTATAATTAAAACATTTTCCTCCTGTTCTTTCACAATGTAGATGATGTAAACCTACTGAATTACCTGGTGCAAACGTATGACATCCAGTAATTATCAAAATATTTCATTGTCTCTGGTATTTTGCCCTTCACTCTGAGGATGTGGGACCTGGAATATAATATATATATATACATATATACATATATATATATATATATATATATATATATATATATATACATATATACATATATATATATATATATATATATATATATATATATATATATGGGTCTACCTGATAACACCGATATGCTAAAACACCAACAACGAAATCACATACACCACAAAACCGAAAGTTCAAAAACATGAAACTTCACATGCCCGACAAACCACAATCCCGACAATCAACAAACAAAACAAATCCCCTGTCCAAAAAGCACACACACAATACAAGCACATCATAAACCTTACAAACCTACACTAAACCTTACATACACATCTATGCACTAACCGTAACCCAAACCCTAACCCTAAGGTCCATCACTATCGCACACTGATCTAACCCGTGCACTAACCCTAACTCACTTAACCCGCCCCTAACCCTACAGTCTGTCACTATCACAAACTCACCTGACCCGCGCCCTAACCCTAACTCACTTAATCCACCCCTAACCCTACAGTCCATCACTATTGCATACTTACCTTAACATGTCAGTGTTCTCAGCGTCGGGATTTTCAACTGTCAATTATCGATCGATCATTGTCGATCTTCCGGTGTCGGTGTTCTCGCCATCGGCGTTGTGGACTTTTGGCGTTATCAGGTAGACCTATATATATAGATATATATATATATATATATATATATATATATATATATATATATGGTTTACTATGGTAAGGTCAAACCGGACCCCATCTAATGATGAGATCATCGACCCATGACTGCAAAAATGACAATGTCGAATTTCAACATTGATGAAATATGACTTGACTTTGACCTCGGAATGAGTTTTAACATGGGTCGAGATAGGGGTGAGATTCATACTTCGACAATGTTGGATTCAACATTGTAGCCATTCAGCCTCCAGACTTCGACTGAAGTTGGTTTGACCAAACCCACTTCGACCTTACTATAGTAAACCTATATATATATATATATATATATATATATATATGTATGTATATAATGGGGGAGTGGGAGATGTGGGCCCTCTCTACATCCAATGACAACTTTGCTATTTTAATTGTTTCAGTAATGATCTGCAGTAGTAAATTCACACTTGGTAATTCATTAGGAAGCCACAAACACTTCTCTATGATTCTGCTTCAGCAGACAGGTTTATATACCTCTGCTCACCTCATTACAAGCATATTGGCTACTCAGCATTGCCCAAACTTGGAAACGTATAGTTTCCTAACTCTTGTATTGCTCTTCAGTGGTAGGCTTTTGGTCAGTAAGCATGTGCATTAGGAGGACATCAGTTACAACAACTCCCCTCACCAAGTCATTCCTGCACTACGACAGCACCAGACCTTCAACCTGCATTATTGCTAACATGAACACTTCATTTTTTTCTGCTTCAGGTTCTACAGTCATCTTTGAAATGCAAACCCAGTCACATTCTTCAGGTTTACAGGCTCTCTGCTATTGTATGTTGTTGTCCAACTTGTTTTACATTACAGTATATTAACAGTCATAAGCTCACGGGATCATAGGAAATACAAGCATCTGAGTTTTACTACATTTACGCCTTGCCAATACATACCCTTAGATTATACCTCCTTTTTTCAAGGAGAGCTAGGCCAATCAAGCCAGGGGTGAAGCTATGAATTCCTGTCCAATTATCTGTTTCCCATCTGAAGGAATATAACATAATGTATGTAATGCCCCTTTCAACATTATGCCATTTTTTTGTATGTTTTAAATAATCTAATTTATAATTCTGTGGTATGCTGTAAAAATGGTACTACATGAAAAAGTGGTTTGACATTATCTGCATCATGATTATGGGGCTTTTCACCGATTCATTTAAATGCTCTGTCTTAGACAAACTCATTTACTTTTTTAAATTTGAGCGAAGCTGGCTAGCTTCTTAAATGTTTGCTAGTAAAATAATATTATCTTAAGGTCTGAATATTTATGGACTTACATCTGATCAGTCTCCCAAGCAAGGTTTAAAACAGAGAAATACATAAAATATCCCCATGATTCTGACAGGTATTAGGAATACACTTAAGAAAATAAGGTTAGACAGTTAACACCAGCTTCAGATCATGCTATATGGAAGCCCAGTTTTAGAAAAAGTGTAGTCCCTCTATAAAATGGTTAAAAGCAGCTGACATCAGATAGAACTTGCAGAGAATGTGAAACTCAGTGAACAGAAATACATACATACATAAATTTAATGTTTAGACAAACTTTGCTGCCACATTTTGTGTGGTTCTACAGAATTAGTTAATTTTTGCACTTTAGATTTCAAAGTGAAACATTCTGGAATGTGTTCCTTAATGTGGCCATGTTTTGTACCTTAAATATGTCAACTAATATGTCAACTTTCTGGCCAGCTTTTTACAAATTTATATAATCCGGACATATGTTAGTTTATAAATGAAATAAATGTAGTAAACTGATTCAGGCTTACATATCCATAAAGCTTTCTTAAATCCTTAAGGAAGTATTTATGATGGAGAAATGTGTATGACTTTAGGTAGATATAAAAACCATGTCTGTATTTTATATATGTTGACAGCTACTGTATAAATGATATGACACAGGAACAGTTCATAACATATCTTAACATCAGCTACTATGTATTTTTACTTTGGTATGTAAAAATGTTCTTTATATAAACCTTAGTGAAATTAGTTTAGAATTAGTGAAAGTGTATGAAAACTGCAATTTCACCAGTTTCCCACAGGTCTGCAGGGAGGATTGGCCTTTTTTAACAAATGAAAAATTAATTATTGGTGCTTACAGGCAAGTTATTCGTTAGGTATAGGTGTTTGCTGCTCTATGGCAAGCAACTGCACAATATTGCCCTGCACAGCTTTAGAATGTGTTGTAATTGTAATGAATATTAATATGCATGTCTGTGTGACCTCCAGAAGTGTTGGCTTGGTTTGAAGTTTTAGGTAATCTTATCACAAAGGAAAATTTGGAAGGTAAAGACCTTGAGTAGTATTTTACTGTGAAAGTACTATATTTACACATACTTATTTGTTTAACGTCAGCTGCATTAGAAAATTCTGATATTTTTTCTGGTGTACCTTAAAATAGGACTTCTTTACACAGCTATACTATTAATACATATCTGTGGAGTAATGTTAATTTAAGACTTCCACTGCTATTTAATTTTCTGTAAACCTTTTTTCTAATGACAGTCCTGTAAATGCCTTATTTTTTCTGAATTAAGTTAAGCTCATTTTAAAGAATAAAACTATAAAAGAAGCAGTTGTTTTTTAAAGGAGAAACTAAGTTTAATAATTTGGAAGCTACAGGGTCCAGTTTTGCTAAACCTTTCAACTGATGTTTTATTTAAACTAGTAAATCTTTGCTAAGTTTACTCTTCTCATATTCTGGATTTATGTGACATGACAGTTTGCATAATGGAAACCATAGCACAACTGCAGCCAAATAGTGATTTAAGAATCTAGGAGAAACTGACTTTAACATTAAAAACTAATTGTGCTATATTTCTGTCCCATTCTTGGAGAAAACATCTGTATGAAGGGTCTGGTTTTCAAAGCAATGCAGACAATTATGCATAGATTATATGTTTCCACCCATGCACCTGGGAGCTCCAGATACATTGAAACACAGTAGTGATAGTACCCAGTTTCAAACCACAAATGAAGTTACACCAAAACCAGTTTATTCGATAAAGCTTTCGGGTCTACCCCCTTCATCAGTATAATTTTACAACAGAAATGAGACATTTAAGTAGGAGAACCAATTAAACAAATGCTTCAGCCCAACCCACTCACTCACTAACCTAAAATTATTTAAAAGGGCAACCCCATACACACAAGAGAATTTTTATATATACACATACAAAGAATTTAAATTCACTTTAAATATATCTTAAAATAGCTTAAAATATATACACATATATACATACAACACGTACATGCATGATTCACATTATTCAAATAAATTTAAACATATATTTATACCTAAGAGATAATAAAAATAAAAATAAAATAATGCCCTCTTACTATAGCTAATAGCTTCATAATTTTTCTCTTTGCTTCTTCACTAATAAGGGTTTTAAATTCACAGCATTATTCAAACCTGGACTCACGTCTGCTTGGAGCCTAATGATCCATTCCAATTCCTTTAATTCTAGGAGGTTATTAATGTCTCCCTTTCTTATACTAATATTGACTGCTGCCAATACCCTAAACTTGAATATATGATTACTTCCTTCTTCCATAATGTGCTTACTTAAAGCATTAGTTTGTAGCTTTCTTCTAATGTCTGACTTGTGTTCTATTATCCTTTCTTTGAGTTTTCTAGTAGTTTTGCCTACTTAAAATGAAGTGCAGGCTAAACACGTTGCTAAATGTACAATTTTTTCTACATTACATGTGGTCAGCGTATTTATTTTATAAATCTGTCCATCAGTAGGATGTTCAAAATAATCTCTACCCTCAAATAAATCATTGCAGCATGAACAATTATAACATTTCCTTGTGCCTATCTCTTTCTGAGTTGTAGGTTTACTCTTGAAATCTTTATAGCAAAGCTTTTGTTTTAAAGTTTCTGCACTTCTGTATGCCGAAGAAGGTTTACTTCCTACTATAGATTGAATCTCAGGCATAGCTAACAGTATAGGCCAGTTTTTCCTTAATATAGCATTCACATTATATGTATTAAGGTTATAGGTAGTTATATACCTCACATAATCCTTACCTTTATGCACTTTATCCTTTTCAGATGTCATACCTCCTAACAATATAGGTTTATAGTGTCCTTCTCTTTCTATTATAACTTTATTTAACTCCTGCTCAATAAGTTCTAGGGGGTATCCACTTGCTTGGAACTCTTGAGCTATGCTGTTAACTTGCTCAGTAAAATTACCATCATCTGTGTTTAACTTACACAGTCTAGTAAATTGTGATTTCATAACACCTTTATAAATATGAGGTGCATGCATACTATTCTTAGTTATATATCTTAGAGTCAACCTCTTTCCTATATACCTTTGATGTTATTTTGTTGTTATTTATTGAAAGTGTTACATCCAGGAAGTTAATACTATCCTTAGAAGCTTCTAGTTTAAATCTAAAAAAATCAGTAGAACTATTTAGGTATTGCACATATTCCTCAAGTTCTAGTAGTGTACCTTTCCATAACAAAAAACAGTCATCGACAAATCTTTTGTAAAAAACTACCATCTTATTTAGAGGGTTGTCATTTTGCATCAGCACTTCTTTCTCCCATTCATATAGTACTAAATTGGCATAAGTATTTGCCACTGATGTGCCCATCGCAACACCTTTAAGCTGTAGAAATAGTTTCTGATCAAAAATAAATACATTGTGCATCAATACTACTTCTAAAAGCACACATAAAGTTTCTATTTCCCTACTATGCATTTTTATTTCATTATTTAGAAAATTCCTTACTGCATTAACCCCGTATTCATTAGGGATAACAGTGAATAGGGATGTGATATCTAAAGTGACCATAATACAATTGTCAAATTGTCAAATTATACTGATGAAGGGTGTAGACCCGAAAGCTTTATCGAATAAACTGGTTTTGGTGTAACTTCGTTTGTGGTAGCTCCAGATACATAACATTCAGTTTCAAGAAATAATACATTTTTGTGGATAGCAATTAAAAAAGAGTTGAAGGATTTTCTTTGGGAAGGGAAGACAGTAAGGGTCAAGTGAGATAAGCTGATTCTTCCAATAGAACAAGGTGGACTAGGATTACCCAATTTGAGGGGGTATTTTAGAGCAATGCAATTAATGCTCTTTCACATAGCACACGCAAAAAGCTATAATTCAAAGTGGAAAAGAATGATGATATGGGGGGAAGCTCAAGAAATAAGGAGAGATTGGGATTTTGGATGCAGACTCTTAAGGAGACCAACAAAAATCATACAGAGTATTATATTCATAAAATAACAGGGGTATTCTAAGAACTAAACCAGCATGAGAACGGAGAAAAGAGATTCTGCGATAGGGATGACTGTGGTTAGGGATACAAATAATAGGCAAGAGGGGGATGGAATTTATTGATGCAAACTGGCAAAGGAACCAGGGTATTGGGAGAAAATAACTAGAAAGGGAAAGGTAATAGAATGGGAAGAGGCCAAGAACTTATTTGGACTGCAGTTTAGAGATTGCCGTCCCTATCAAGGATTGATATCAGAGTATAGGAAATGAGAAAGAAATAGGGGGGGGGGTCCTAAATGAAAGACCAGCACTGGTAGAGTTTTTAGTAGAATCTAGAACAAAAGCTGCTGTTAAAGAAGGAATAAGTAGTAGAGCATATAAAATATTGCATGATAATTATAAGAATCAATCAAAGGAGCTTAGAAAGGATTGGGAAGAGAGATTGGCTAAGCAATTCACAAAGAGACAATGGGAAATATATGTATATTTCCCAAATGTACAAAAAAGTCTAGAAGATTTAGGATCTTTCCCTGGAGATGTTTACATAGGTATTTTTATAGCCCAAGTAGACTCCAAAGAATTTTTCCTTAGGTGGATAGCAAATGTTAGAGTCGTGACGGGCAAGAAAGACATGGCTGGAAACATATTTTTGGGAGTGTAATGAGCTGTCAGACTTTAGGGATTCCCCGGTAACTGTTGTGTTGGAGATGCTGGGTAAGCGTATTGGTTTGACCGGGGAGATAATTTTTTTGAGCTATGATACAGAATCGTAATTGTCTAGACATAGTAATACAGTCTTGCTGAGTCTAATTATGATGGCTGCCAAAAAAAAAACAATTATTATAAAATGGAAATCAAAGCCTAGACCAACTTTACTAGAAGTGGTGAATATAGTAACATAGATAAAACAACTGGAATTGGGATCGTCAGAAAAAGAATGGAGCAAATTACATAGAAAAAAATGGGAATTGTGGGAAAAATATATGCAGAGTAGGAACGAGGTGGTTTAAGAGGCATGATTTGAATGAGCCATATAATGCTTAACTGATAATGACTGGATAAATTATAAGTGATGTTTAATGTTTGCAACTACAATTGTTTCAATGGTGTGATCAAGGGCGCCCGCAGGCAGGTGCAAGGGGGTACACTTGCACCCCCCTGGATTCGGCTGGCCCGGAGACTTCATTTTCTTTTAATTTAAAAAAAAAAAAAAAAAAAAAAATGTTTTTTTTTTCTTTGCGTCAAGTCGCACAGATGGAACAGGTGTTTGCGACATGATTTCATCTTTTCCGTCTGTGCGACTGTTGGCTTACGTCTTTAGCTTCCGCCTCCTCCACTGAATTTCAAATCCAAAAGATGTTGGGACGAGCGTACATGTGAGAGGTAAGTGTGTGCGTGTGTGTTTTTAAGTGTTTGAGAGGAGTGTGCAAGTAAGAAATAGGTAGTTAGGGCCGGGGATGTTAAAAGATTTTGGGACGAGCGTACAAGTGAGAGGTAAGTGTGTGCGTGTGTGTTTTTAAGTGTTTGAGAGGTGTGTGCAAGTAAGAAATAGGTAGTTAGTGCCGGGGATGTTAAAAGATGTTGGGACGAGCATACAAGTGAGAGGTAAGTGTGTGCGTGTGTGTTTTTAAGTGTTTGAGAGGTGTGTGCAAGTAAGAAATAGGTAGTTAGGGCCGGGGATGTTAAAAGATGTTGGGACGAGCGTACAAGTGAGAGGTAAGTGTGTGCATGTGTGTTTTTAAGTGTTTGAGAGGTGTGTGCAAGTAAGAAATAGGTAGTTAGGGCCGGGGATGTTAAAAGATGTTGGGACGAGCGTACAAGTGAGAGGTAAGTGTGTGCGTGTGTGTTTTTAAGTGTTTGAGAGGTGTGTGCAAGTCTGTTGAACTTCTGCAGGAATTTGCGAAGTAAAAAGAAACATGTTGCTGTACTGATTGAGTGTTATGCGGTCTGAAGATGTAACATAAATGTAATATTTGTTACACAGATATTCATTTAAGCGGTATTTATTTACATATGTCAGAAAATTTCTTTAAAGCATAGCAATGCCTGTGTAGCTGCTTTTATTCAGATAGACACAAACTTCAATCTTTCGAAAATAGGATATGTAGATTTGTAAACTTAACAGACCATTGAAAACACCACTGTGATGTACTCATGACTGTTGACTGGCTCTCTCTAACGCTCAGATAATTTCTCATCTGTATCCTCATATTTTAGATAATGAATTTGGGATACTGCCCCCCAGTGAAAACAAAATTAAGGGTGCAAACCTACTCTGTAAGAGGCAATGGTGAAGAAAACTTTCTTTGTTAGACCTCTTTTTAAGACAACAGTTTGAGAAAGATCTTTCTCCAGACTGGGTCCTGCTACATAAAACAAACTATCAAATGAAGTATGAAATCAACAAACCTTAACAGCTTTCAAAACTATTTAAGAAACCTCTTCAGAATGAAGCCACGTGTACCTGTTTTAGGGACACTGGCTGGTATTCCCCATTCCCTTTAGTATGCAGTACCCTCAAATGTCCACCAAACTACTAGGACATGTAAACACTGAAATAATACAACACGTAAGTACTATACTGTCGTATAACTGCATTTTTTACGGTATTAAAGTCATCAGCAAATGTACCTAACAACTTGCTGTATGTTTTCCTATCATCTTTAAATGTACCTTGCAATTTATTTGTTTTTTGCTCTCTTGGCCTTGGTCGTGACTGAAAAAGGTCAGTAGACTGTTCAAAAAACAGGTTAAATAATAAATAGTCTAGCCTTATGATGCAGATTAACAGCGGTTAATATATAAATGTGTCTTTAAGTATCCCACAAAGCTAAACATGCATTAAGGATGTCACATAAAATATATAGTTGTTCATTTACTGTTCTGTGAATGTGTGTGTATCTGGCCTGCAGGCATGTAACATTATGAAATAAATCTGAAGCTGAAACTGAAAGCTACAAGAGCAAGTGGTGTCAACTGGGATTGTGAAGTCTACTGCAAGACTCAAATGTTTTTAGCTTTACTGCTGACGTAGAGGGAAAAAGTCCTAACTATGTCACTGGTCACCCAGGTAGGTTTGATTAGTGGCTTGGGCTCTGGATGGCATAGGCTGAGAGGATGAGTGTCCATCTTGGGGGCAGGGGAGTGGGTCATAGCTTTTCCAGGCAACCTGTTCCCTTACATGATTTCTGCTTGTCCTTTTATTACAAATACTGTCATATGCATTTCAATACCCAAGGCTTATACATTATCTAGTTATGTAAATATTCTCTGCATGGCAACAACGAAAAGGCTTTCAATGCTGGTAATTCTTTAACAATATGCTTACTAAAGCTTACTTGCATCTTACAATCTCAGACAAGCTTACTTGATGTTCATTAAACCATGGCTACTTAAACAGAGCAACAGGGCAACTGTTTAGGTTTAGTAAATGTCTCAGTGTTTGGGCTATAATGTTTGAAATAAAAGTTTTAAATTAAATCCAACTGCCTGTAATCATTGTAGAACTAAAGCATAAAACAGTATGCACACAGATTTGAACAGTGTCTACGGCAAATGGGGAGAAATAGCCAAGTAATGGGACCCTGGAATGGCTGTGTGGGCGGGGCTTGGGGTGGGTGGACTTGGGCAGGGCTGTGTTGGCAGCGGGCGGGGAGAGCTATGTGGGTGGGGCTCTGGGTTTGCACCCCCCCCTGCAAAAAATCCTGCGGGCTCCCTTGGGTGTGATGTATAATGTTTGCAACTAAAATGGTGTCAATGTTTGTTTTTCATTTATATAAATGTAAGATTGCCTATGTCATACATGATAATTTAATAAAGATGTTTATTGAAAAAAAAAAGAAATAATAACATTTGATAGCTGTTATACCAGTAATCTGAAAAAATATATATTTGTCACCAGGATGACACAGTAAGCTACATGAGTGGTATACAGTTGTGAAAAAAGTGCACAAATTGGTCTACAACAAGTGCTGATGTACCAGTAGTGTGTGATGCTCTTGCTCAAAAAGATAATGCTTTAACTACCACTAGCTTGATTTTACTTAACTATTTAGCTCTCCCAACACATGACCCTGTTATACTGTGTAGCCCTACCAGAGCTCTCTCACCATAAAGCTCCCACCCAAGTGTCACCTAAAGCATATTTGATTGTGGTATGCATATAATTAATTTCATGACCTCTGCAAATTGAATAAAATATTCTCAGTTCAAGGACTACATTCAAGTCACCACATGTAATAGTTGTGCAGATCAAATCCTTACATTTTAGTAAACCATGTACACGTGATCTAGATAAAATACCTATCTAGAAGTAATACAAATTGTAAATTAAATCATGATGACGCAGCAAAGTATTTGTTTGTTTGTTTGTCTGATTGCTTGCTAACTGGGCAGGAATACTAGCCCAAAGACCTTTTTCAGCCATGGCCCGGGTTCAAGACACAAAACAAAAAATCAAGAGGATTATGACTTGTACAGCAGGCAGCAAATACAGCAAAATGTAAATGTTCAGTATTAAGAGGAATAAGCAATACAAAAGCACTTACAATTCAGATAGATGCCAGAGTCAGATAGCTTATTGAATGAACTGGAGTCAATATATAATTGTGCAGCTATATAAGTTAATATATACAATATATACAGAGGTTAGATTTTTCACCTGAGGTAAGTGAATTATGGAGGGAATAGCCTATACTGCTTAGAACTGGGTTGCAAACTATAATATGATGTGGTAAAGAATTACTTAAAGATGTTGAGTGAATGTTATGGAATATAGGATAAGGTCAGCAGAGTTTTAATGTGTGTGTGCTGTGGAAACTGATGAACAGGCTGGGTAATTTTGGTCTTAAGGTATAAGGTATTGTGGTACTTACATATTATCACAACCAGATTTAAGATATTGTACATTAGTAGTATGAAATATCTTGTATTGTGCAACAGTGAAAGCCATGTCTCAAACATAAGAAAAAGACATATTGTTTTACATCTCTGGTATAAAACAATCTATGAAATCCTGTGAAAACAAAATCTCATGATATGTTTTATATACCATTTCAGTGGGTGCATATACTCTAACAAACCCAATTTGTGATAAGCTGTTTGGATAAATAAGGGACTTTCACCAGTTACGCTACAATGCCTTTCACAAACTCTCTGACATATATCCTGAGAAGACATGCATAAACCATCTTAAAATTAACATTTTGGTACAAGCCTAAGTGCACTGTGGTTTCTGTCCACTAGAACAGTCCAGGCTTAAATCAGAATGGGCCTGTACATCACACAGTGAACCTTCTAGGAATGCATTCTATGCATGTAGTAACAAAACTCATGAAGATTATATAATATTCGGTGCGCTAAACAGATCAACATTTCTTCAGCTACTTTGTTAGAAGTCATACACGTTCAATGTCTTTGGGGGTAACTATTGAGGAAACATTCAGTGACCCAAAAAAAAAAAAAAAGAAAGAAAAAAAAGATTCCTGTTAAAATTCATGTTTTGCACATGAAAGTGATCAAAAAAGTAACTTCTAAGAACCCCAGTGAAACCACTGATGCTCTTATTTGTCACATCAACTTCTTGTGTAAGATAAGGAATGGATGACAGCCTATATAAACAGTGATACCAAATGATACAGGCATTATCTGAAAACATGAAACAAAACTCTAAATAAATGGATATTCAGTAGAAATATATTAACATATCAAGTGATGAAGCTATACTGTTTGTGGTGTATCAAGTATTTATTTGTAGAAATATTCCTCCTTTTCTAGCGAACAGGCAAATCATTCTGCAAGCTGAGTTATGGGTTTATTTTCATGACACTCCCTCGTCCAGCAGTATATCAAATCCTTGTAATACACTGCACAACACATCTCCTCCTTACATTATGCATTGTCATGCCTCACCCAATATACAGGGATCTTTGTGTCCTGCATAGTATGCCCTTCTGTCTGTGCACATTGCTACTGGTTTGCTCCCCTCCTCAGCATGACATGACAGTGACAAGCATTGCAAGCGTTCCCACACCCACAGACAGTAGTTCCTATTTCTGTTCCTGTAGCTGAAATCCACCGTGGGTGTTCAGTACAATGTAGAGTTATGCTGCCGCATGAGTTGTCTTCCTTTAGAATGCCTATTTCTCTTATTTAAATTCCAAGGTCCTAATATGTAAGCTTCTCATTCCACAGCTGTTTATATTAGCACAGTCACTCGCATAAAGGTAATGTCACCTTTTATCATTTCTTTTAACTCATGACCCAGATTTCATTGGGTGCCACAGAATCTTGGATTAAGAATGATGCACCCAATTTTAGCCGCCACTTCCCTGGCTACCACTATGCTATTAATAACTGTCCAGGAAAAAGGACATTAGGGGGCACTTTACTCCTTATCAAATCAAATTTCAGAATCTCCCTTTTTGCACAATGTACATCCAACACTGGTACTGACCCAAGCATACATCTCACAAGCTCACATGTATTAGTTATAGCTCCCAAATACAACCTCTTCCAAGCTAGGTACTGCAAAAAAAATCAACTTTCAAGATCCCATAGAATTGGAAGTGCCTAAATCACCACAACCTTATACTCTCTTCTAGTTTAAAGCCAACACCCTCAAAGCAATTAAAAGTCACCTCAACAACATCCTACTAGATGCCCCAACTGCATCAGATGGAATTCATTCTTGGTTTTATTTTACTCTACAAAGACCACCTGGTAAAATCCATTAGAATTGCCAATGAATTGATGACCTACAAGATAATGCCCTCACCTGGATGTTATCATCAAACATATTCCTCAAAACATCCAGACTTGCACCTACCAATGATATTTCTCAACATCTCAGTCTTACCCACCCCAAGCAAAATATCTGAACAGGTTATCTACTCCCAATTCCATGACTACTTACACCCTTACAAAATACTCTTTCCTAAACAGAACAGGCTCTAGAGTAGCAGAAATACACAGATTGCTCTATTCATCCTCACAGATGATAGCCTAATGAACATGGACAAGGACAACAACACGGGCACAATCTTTACAGAGTTCACAAAGGCATTTGACCTAGAAGACCATCCTCTTTTTTGATTCTGTTAACATGTCTGGAAATACACGACCAAGCTCTCATATGTTTCAAAAACGTGACAATAACAATTTTCAGTTAAAACAGGTTACTTAAACTCACGCACAGCACACCTCTGTAAAGGACCTCAAGGGTCAGTTCTTTCATCCTTACCATCCTCCTTATTCATTAACTTTCTTCTTGTTACCTGTCCCTACATACTCATAATCCTATGCTCTGATGACATTGTGATCTACAGATCTTGTCATTCCCACAAATCAATCAAAAAAGACCTTATTCAACTCTCAGTCTGGCTAACCCCCAAAAAAGCTAATCTTAAATGTTAAAAAAGTATCAATGTTACTTGTGACCAAACACAAGCAATCCATTGCTCTTAATGACTTGTACATACCTATAAGTAACCTCACTCCTTTAGAAACAACTCAGTACTTCAGCTACCTAGGAATCTGGATAGACCAACAACCAAATGTTCAACACCATGTCAGTCTAACCAAAGCAAAATCAACTCATAACTTTTCTGTGCAAGAAAAATATTCCACTTTTTCTCTCCTGAAGATTTCATTTAGTGAAGACATACTTCTTTCTCAATTTGAATAGGACGCCTCTTAGTTTCTTTTTCAGCCTTCAAACAAAACTTCTCCTCATTGCAAATTACCGCTAACATTTGTAGATGAATCTGGCTGCCTTCCAGAACTGAACACCACTGTGATGAGCTCAGTAAAAGCACATTGGCTCTGTGGACTCTCTCATAGAATAAAGCTGCTGATGGCCTTCAGTCCTCCAAACAACCCTGTCTTGAATATTTGCCTTTCTTTGCCAGCCCTCTGTTTCTTCACTCCTCAGACTAAAACCTTGGATGCATCCTTCCCAGCATAGCATCACTACAGACATCCAGAACCAAACTGCACTCCACTAACCACAATTTCTCCATCCTAGGCCCACAAATCTGGGTTCCCCTCCCAATATACATAAAAGAAAATACTTCCTATAAATCTTTGAAACATGATTTCAAGCATCTCCTACTCAAAGATGCAATATGCAACTGTTGAAAACAGGGAAAATTAGCTGAAGCACAAAGCCCACACCAATACTTCTACATGACTGACAGTACAATTAATCTTTGTAGGTCAATGCATTCTTCTTAAATTCATCTTAGCCATTTATGTGTACTTCTATAGCAAATGTCTTTATTTGTACACTTCTCTTCCTAAAAACTCTTCTAGAGAACTTCAGAAACATTTTCCTTTTTTTTTCTCTTTTATCATCACTGCTAGCTTGGATTCATGCCCAGTTTAGTTTACTATAGCTTTACTTATTCTTAAATCATATCATGTATGCAGTATTTAATTTTAAACTTGAGTATGCGGCAATTTCTTGAACTGATTTTTGATACCCAGGCTAAGCCTGAAAACAATCTGTTGAAATATATAAATGAATAACTTGGGCTTCATAGTTACATTAATGAGGGAATTTATCACAACTGTCTCTGAATCACTATCATAATGCACCATTCTATAATCATAAGCATCTCTATCCTGCTCTGCTCTTCCCATCCTAGTGTTGTGCAATCTCCTTTTAAGCATGGCATCTGTGAACCTTGTATTGCTGCTGTATGCTACATAACAAATTTGTAGCTCCTTGTTGCTGGGCTATAATCTGTATCTCATGATGTGTGATTGTATGCACAGAGCTACCATTTTGCTCCTCCAGCAAACCTAAATAAGTGAACATGGCTGCTTCAGGCACTAGGGGCAATACAGCTCTCTCATGTTTTCCAAGGTAGAGAAAGATGTTCTTGTTCTTCTGCCCAGAGACTTTCAGAAATGCCCCGCCGGGCCAATATGATGGCATTTTGTACAATATTCATGCCTGGCATGAACTTGCCAGGACAGTGAGTAATGCCACAGGCATCACCATTTCAAGTGAACTATGCAGGCATTGCTATTAACCAGTGGGAAGCAGAGATTTGGGACAGAGAGCCATAATTTTACAGCAAACATAATTTTTCACCTTGATTTCCAAGTCCAGCACTGTGCTAATAATTTTTTCCTGCTTTGTCTTACAATGGTAGAGGAACAGAAGGAGAGCATGAAGGAATGATGCAGGAGTTTGCCTCTTCAGGTGACGGGGTGTATATGCCATGTGCACTGCAAAACTTTAATATTATGTGTAACCTATATGTGTCCTAATGAAGTTTATTTTTGTTTTCTCTTCTTTCTGCAGGTGCAGTTGAAGTGGTGGCAGAGGGGCAGCAGCAACAGCAGTAATCTCAGCCTCTGCAGGGTGATGCTTCGGGCTGTGGATTGCCAGTGAGTGGCAGGCCTGATGCTCAGTAAAGAGATGCAGGTCATCCTACTGCAGGTGACCTGAAGGACTTACTGGTGACCTCTGTGGCAGAGGCTGGGTCTCCTCTTCTGATAGTGGCCCAGGGGGATCCTCTCTGGTCATCTGGTGTCAACTGCATAGCCTGGTGAGGTTTGAGGTGTGCTGGCAGTTGGCTGCTCACACCACAGTCATGAAGTACTTCCTGGCTTGGCTTATTTAGTCACATAACCAGCAGGCATCCAACCATCAGGCAACCAGAGGTAGAACTTATACATGACATACCCCATGAAGATAAGGATGTGTATGTGGTAGGCTTCTGGACCCATGTGGTATCTACCAGGTACTTTGTCCTAACCCCCATCTATGTATTACCCTGACTTGTGTGGCACTTTCCATACCTTATTTGTCAATCAGTTCTCTCCATCACCAAGTATCTACCCTCCCTCCCTTTAAATGTGTCTACTCACTGTTGTCCCCATCTTTTTGGCCAATACCACCCATGTCTGTGTCTGCAATTTATGTTTGTTTGTAGCTCCTGCAATTTTTCCTTTTCACTCTATCCCTCCTACAGCCATTCCTCACTATCTTCCTCAGCTAACCTTCTCTTCTTATATGAAAAATGTGAACCTTTCCTAGGGAAAATATCTTTTCTCCCCCCTTCAATTCTTCCTTATGGTTACTCTTATCTGTTTTTCTTATTTTCTGTTCTCTCCCTTTCCTCCCTATTTATATGATGAACTTAGTTGGCACTTTGCTGGAGTGGCCCTCCCTGTCTGCCACTGTACATATGGTAGCAATGAGGTGCTTTACTGGGCACATAAATACACGTAGTTTTGAGTTCACTTGGGCATGCTTTCTGTGAGGCTAACCACTCAAGTGACATGCACTGTGATAGTATGACTTCTTCACTGATTTTGCTTAATGGTTATTGTCCCCATAACATGGTTCTTCACATGTTCTATGCATTCCTTTTTAAGTAGTACAGGTGATATGCTATGCCTGATTCATACGTCAGCAGTTATAAGCAGCATTGTGCTACAGCATCCTTGAACTTCATTTGCACAGCTGGAAAACACTTGTCTTGGAATCCCAACCTTAACATTTCTCTTTCAAGAGGTCTCACAATGCCTGAAGCCTAAAAAACAATGCTTGACCACTCTGTCCTGTTACTTAAATTGTTATAGTTCCACTTTAAATTTCTGCCAATGTCTGAGTTATTTATTACAATAATTCCTCTGGTGTTTACCAAAGAACTGTAGAAATATTTGGAATATCTTTTCTTATTCTCCATATCACAGAAAACTGCTGATAGCATGGTAGTTGGCACCATGTATTCAGAGTGTGCCACCCTGGGGCTCATTTATTATCATCTTCTGACAGTCAAGCATGAGAAAAACATCAGCACCTTAGAGAAAAGTGGGCATAAGGTTAAATTCCCTCAGACTCTGGAAGGCCATCAGTCACATACTTATGAGACAGGTCTGATCAAAACAATGACATTGTTTTCCCATGTGATTAACTTACACATCTACATGTTCACATTTGATGCTGAGAAGGTCAGAAGGCTTTGTGTTTTCTCCCTACACCAGCTTCTTGGATACATATTTCAGTACTGAGTATGCAATGTTATATAGGGGAGGGGACTACATTCCTGAAGTTAAGATGAGATATTAAGCTAAGGTCCCAAATGTCTAAGCTGGTAGTACCTTATATCAAGGGTAAAGATTTCACAGCACTTATCAAAAAGAATATAGTATATTTATTGAATTTGTCTTTAGAATAACAGTAAAATGTACATTAACAATACTATGATATTAAAAAAGCTCTAAAATAAGATTGCAATGCAATTTCTTTTATATAAACAGAAAATATCTCATAAAATAATACAATACATATCATATCAGAATAGAGCTAATCATAAACAGACGCTACAGTATTGTACAGTTAACCTCATATATATGAAAGATACATTCAAAAAACAAAGCAAAACTAAATAAAAACAAAAAAGCAAACAAAAAAGAAACATTGTTTTATAAACTGCATTGTCGTGCAATCTTTGTGTCCTGCAGTCTTTGTTATAAACCCATTCATGCACCAACCTTTTCCTATTTGCAATATCCCTAGGAAAATTACATTAACTCTTTAGCATTCAGAATGCAAAGATTATATTACATTGTCTATGGAAATCTAATGCAAGTATATACAACTAAATTCCTTGGGAGCTCTACCCCAGAAACCCCTAACCCCATCCTCACTTAGAAAATGTTCTGCAATCTCCTGCTCAAGACACAGTTTAAAGAAATGTATTCTTTTTTCCAAGGACTTATATGTCATCACAACTTCACCAGGAATTTCTGTATAGCAACTCTCAGCTAAAATCCTACAAATTTCATTCATATTCAGTATCCTTTCTCCACCTAACAGTTGCAATCCGGATATCTCTGTCCAAATGGACCATATACAATTTCACTAAGATACCCTGATATCATTCCTTTCTATCTACAGAACTCTTATCACACAGTTTAGATGATGTCTCACTATATCATCCATATAACATGTATACTATAAACCTTAGGAGAGCTGAAATCTATGTGGCTTCTTGTAGCAATATCATATTCATATATGTAGCCTTATTTGCATGGAGCATTATACTATCTTATTATCTTTTTGTGGTCTAAAGTAAATATTATGAGTAGTGGCCACCTGTGCCGGCTTGTGTTATTACCAGGTTGTGTAAGTAATACAGTGTTATACTCATTACATCCATAAAAAGTACATTAAGCCAGGACTGCTATCTTAAGTCACTCAAACTACAACAAAAGTCTCATTTACACAACTCCTGGCTCTGAAAATGGCAAATGTGCTGCACAAATTAGCACATCACTTCTCTTCAATCATATCACCGCTCAACTCCCTCCAAATCATACCTCTCAACTTCTAAACACAAGAAATTTGGACAAAGCCAAAAATAATGGGTGGACAAATGCTGAAAAATCAGGGACAATTTTTAAAATATTGCTCTTATAAACTTTGAAAGTTGCTAGACTGATGGGTTTTGAATTAACATGCATTTTCTGAAGTATACAAATACTGAAACACAAATACATGCTGTGACGATGTGAGGTATTGCCATCTGTGCTAGGGACGATACAGCAATGCATGTATAACATATGCATAGTTACCTGGAGTTTTGTAAATAATTTTGTGTTATTTGACTATCACACTGACTTGCATGGATGCTTGTGTTAAAAATGTATCAACAGTGTTATTTTAACTGATTAAATGTTTATGTTTTAACAAAGAATTCTGGAAGGGAAGAGTAGACATTTTTGAAATTGTTCTCTAGCTTTTGGATATTGCAACAGATTTTAGCAAAGCTCTGAGTGTGTATTCTACCAGAGTCAGGTGATCAAATGTGATGTCATTGTACAACCAGCACTGAGAGGATGGAACTCTCACAGCAGTTTGTTTTGTTTTGTTTTCTTTGGAGCCTGATATAAAGATTTATGGCACTTATGACAGTCAGTTGAGTTGACTTCAGTTCAGTGTAAGTTAGAAGCTCATCACCTTGTCTTATGGAAGTAACATAGCCGGTTTTAGGCACCAGCAAACCCTGCGGTCGCTGGGGGCCCCCTGGTCCTGGGGGCCCCCAACCACTGCAACTTATGTTATCTTGATATTTTGTAACGTCTGTCAAACCAACAAAAACTAGTACAGCAAGCTTGTATACTTAAACCAGGTAAGTAATCTCCTCCAAAATTCAAAGATCTTTAGTTATAGTAACAATATTTTGTCAAGTAACAAACTTTACAATTTCATTAAATATTTTACCAATGATATAATGCTCCAGCCTAATTAAGCCCTGTTGGTGGACATCCTATTCACTAAAATTAACAACATAGCCAGTTTTAGGTACCTGCAATAACTGTGGCTGCAGGGGGGCCCTTAATCCTCATTGACTGAGTGGGGGCCCCCACAACAGCTGCTGTTGGTTGGGGAAAAATAAGGAGAAAAAATGTATTAATTTTCAATTACACTCTTTAACGTGAACAGGACTGTGATATGACCCTGTTAGGACAAAGCTGTAATGAACATAAGCAAAGTAAGCACTAGAGAGATCAGCAGCCCAGGGTAACCGATCTCAGTGCAAACTGTGAAGTTTAAGAAGAGCTGATGCTTCTAATCTTCAGGGATGGTTTATTTTTCAGGGTTTTTATACATACTGGCAGAACAACTGATACTGTAACTCTCAACGTCTTTGCTGAAGAATTCTGTTCAGTGATAAAAATCATAGCATAATAAAGTCTCAAAATGAGGAACACATTTTATATATTACTCTAATTCACTTTGAAAAAGTTAATAGAATAACACATTTGTATCAACATGCATTTTTAGACAATAAGTGTAAAACTCTGATTACTTGATTTAGTGTGACAGAGTAAAATTATAAGACAAAATCAGGAATATCTGTGAAATCAGGGACAGTGATAGGTATTAATTTACTACTTACCGAGGTAAATAAAATTGTTTTATCCCTGTTGCTGTTTGATTGCTAAACAGCAATCACTGATCTTGTATAGCAGTACTAGTGTTGTACAATGTACTTGCTGAAATAAGTACAGAATTAATATTGCTGTGATGTGTGTGCGTGTGTGTGTGTGTGTGTGTGTGTGTGTGTGTGTGTGTGTGTGTGTGTGTGTGTGTGTGTGTGTCTGTGTGTGTGTGCGTGTGTAAAATATCACTGATGTTTATCAATGCAGAAATCCAATAATGCCGGAACACACACGTTATTCTTCTGGGTATCAATAAAAAAGTAGCTAACAAGTGATTATATTTCAAAAGTAAGGCATAATGTATGTCATAGGCATTCAGACACTTAGATCTTCTAGTTATCGGGTGGCCTCTACTCCCTAGACTGTATAAATAGATACAGGGGGCTCCCTTAATCATCCTTGAATGTGGGGACCCCCAAAAAAGCTGTTTTTGGTTCAAGAAAAATGAGGAGAAAAAAAATGCTTTCATTTTCTGATTGCACTCTTTAGCCTGGATGGAGTTATGATATGACCCTGTTAGGATAAAACTGATAATAGCCTCTGTCCTCAACCACAAACATTCTAAAACATCCCTGCTCAGATATTTGTGTACAGAAATTTACCATAGGTTATGTGGGTGCTGGGGATTGTGTAGTCATCATTTCCTTTACTTTTCTAACAGACCTCAGAGGTATACAAAGAAAGTTACTTTATCTCCTGTAGGGGCAGTGTACTGCTCGGTAGCAGCAAAGTAGAATACATTATTGCAGTCATTATTTATTTTCACTTTCCTCACAATGAAACATCAGACATACATACAGCTGGTTGCCTTTTGGGGTTAGGATTGAGGAGTTAGTAGGCATGCTATATATATGCATTTCAGCAGTCACTTGAAATACATGACTGTGGCCATTTGAACCTCTGCTTTCATCCCAATCTAACACCAAAGGGTTGCATAGGCAGTGACTGTCTTTTTGGGAGGATTAGTGATGCAGGCAGTATTCCCATACAGGATCTGTGTATCCTCACAATTGACTTTTTTAATTTACTTGGAGCTTCTATTTTTGTCAGCTTTGAATTTTAAGTCTTGGGTGCAACTTATGTCTTCATTGAAAGAAAAAAAGACTGAAATTATTTTTTCATACTCACAATTTTTGTTTAGGCCACTTTTGGATTAAAAGGTTGGGAAATGCTCTAGCTTCTAGGGCAGCGGCTTAATGGAGTTATTTCCTAAATGGTTATTACTATGCTGACTTGGTCAAGAAAGTATATCGAAAAGACAGAAGGAAAACTAAAGCTGAACAGCAAGATTGAATTTCTTTCCTTAATCATCATTTCTGTTCAAGCCATCATTGGGTAAAAAGAAAAAAAATAAACTTAAAAAGCACTTTAGAGCATATATAAAGTTATGGCTTCTTGAAAAAGCTGAAGAAAAAAGGTAAAATGTGAGAAATGGAAGAAAAAAAGTAATGTGCATAAGTGGGAAGCCCAACATGGGGAAAACAGAGGGGAACTCTGGAGGGTGTGTGTGTTTTGTTTTTTGTTTTTTTTTGGCTGGGGCTGAAACAGTAACCAGTGCCTAGGGTTCCATTGCATATTAGTTCTGTTCTGTACATAGAGTTGTTGTAATGTATCCTTGTTACACCTAAATGGCAGTAACTGTAAATGTCCCTTTGTGGGATGGGTCAACACAGTGTGGTATGTATGCCAGTTGTAATAAGATCATTGTAGCTAAAGGTCAGTTTGTGTGTACTACTCCTAAAAGCCTGCATTATGAACTAAAAAGATGGATAGAAGTAGTGGCGTTGACAGGGTGATACTTAGACTGTAAGTGGCCAGAGGCCCCCCAACTTGACATTTGCTGGGGGCCCCCAAAATGCTAACACCGGCCCTGGGAAGTAAGCATCATAGCATCTAATCTTGCCTTGCTGTATTAATTAAGTTAGCTAGGGAACAGTTATTCTTTAGACAGTCAGGAAATACAGTGAGATTAGTTAAGTAGTATTTTCTGCATCTGTTTGAATCTGTTCAACTGTGTTATTTTTATTTCTCCTGTGATTGAAACTATTGTGTTTATTGCACTTAGATATTTAGTATTCTTATGTTTTTCTATTTTATTATTTATTATTAAATATTTTATACCTTTCATTGTGACTGGTCTTTTAGAGAATACTTTTAACATCTTGAGAGTACTCCAAAAAGCCTTCCTGCTTTGATTACACTCTACCATTTATATTAGTATTGATTTTACTTAGTATAATTGGATACTCTTGTAAGAGCCTGACAGTAGTTGACTGGTGGCAGCATGGTTACCTTATAGTCTGAACAGAAGGGGTACAGCTAGTAAATCTGTACTAGCCTTTCTCAGGAGTGTGTGTGTGAAAATCAAATACACAGGTGTGGGTTTGTCAGCTACTTGAAACTGGGGCACAGTGCTCCAAAGTGAGTCTTGGTTGGGATCTGGAGAGTCAGAGAGTCTAGTCCAAGGTCTGGAGTGTGTTCTCTGTGTGTTGTTGGGAAACTGTGCTTGATACAGAGAGCTGCATCTTAAAATACTGTGTAAATTCATTCCTGTTCTTAGTGACTGTCTCTCACCAGTGTCACTGGTGAGGATTGAGGCGCCGTGATTACTGGCCCGGGATAGAGAAGCCATCATACATGCCACTAATTTTATGAGAAATGGACCAAAGATATGAGGCAAAAATTATGACATTCTGAAAAAAAATTGGATAGTTGAGGGGTATTCTCCATGTCCTCCTCCTACCTGTACTATACCTCACCCCCCTTTTGTTATCTTCCTTCATCTTCAATAACCCTGGTCTTCTGTTTCTCAGATCTAACTCTCTCACCACTGTACCTCTTGTAAGACGTTGCTTGTAGCTAAATAGCAACAATATGGCTGCCTGTATACTGTATTAAATTTGAAATGCAGTTCTCACTCTTCTGAAAAATGTTGTAAAGACTATTGTATATCATTGCCTTTCAAATGTTACTGTCACTCTGCCTGTTATTATTGTTTGTACATTGGAGCCTTTCTTAGCAGTCCTCCTCTGAAAATGGGTCCTGTGCACAGTTGGACTTTCCTGGTAAACAAAAGCAACAAATAAATAAATGCAGAACATGCAATCATTGTGTGTCTCTGTGGGTGGTGTCTCCACAATGCTTGACCACTCTGTTAGTTAACTTGTTATTGTTCCACTTTAAGCAATTTGTGTTCTTGATGATTGTTAAGTCATAGAATTTTGGAATGAGTAGAAGTTCTCTATTAGTATGATATATCCCATATAATGTGCATAACAATGCACACTATATTGGGATATATCTGTAAAGAACCAATATGTGCATCTTGGATGCGTGCTCTGTAGCCCCTCAACAATTCTGCTACTCTTTCTTGTCCTGTGCTTTCATAGGTCAGAACACTCAGCATAATATATTTTCCACAATTATGTCTTTTTATTAACCATGTATTATTCAAATGCTAAGGGAAGCCCATAGATTAGAGCAGTAATCCCTTCACTGGCATAATATTTTGGAATCCATCCCAATGACAGCTGCAATTTCCATCATATGAATATTCAAGATAGAAAAACTAGAATTAGCAGGTGTCACCTTGAAATAAAAAAAAATCATAAATTTGAATCAGATGGGTCACATTAAAGGGAAGAGATGATGTGTGTCAGAGTGGAACAAATATAATACAACAGCCGAATGTTTAAAATGAAGACGAGTTTGAATATACAATATATGATAAGACTCACTGATTACATTCATTTCCATCTCCCAGTAGTTAGCTTGAAAATGTCAATGTAATTAATATGAAAAGATTTTCTGAGAATTTGATGAATGAATCTAAACTCACTCTTGGTGCTTTCTAACATGACCGATGGATAAGAAATTCTTTAAGTGCTATGCATTAACACCTTATTGACAGCTGGCTTTATCATAGGACCTCTTAATTCAATTCATCAAGAGATACTCTATTATTTCTTATAAGATATGCAGAATATTTTTTGCATGTTTTGGTCTCATACAAAAAGCATGTGAATCATGTTCCTGAATTGTCTAAACGTGTTAAAGCAGAGTTTAGAATTATTATTAGTGAATGGACTTTACTAATGTACCCCATGTGAATGGTTTGCACATTCAAAAAGGCTGCAGTGGAATATATTGTTTTGCAGAGTAGTAAAGTAGAAATTTGTGGACATTTATTGAATGCATATTTGGGTACAGTTTATATAAAATGTACATATTACACTAAGGAAAAGTGTGCACCTATGAGTTCATGCTAACTCTGGCCTATGTGAATGCATTTCTTCATAAATGGATGAACAACACGCATTCTTGTTTTAAGTGAAGGTAATGCATTAAGCGGAATGTAATTGTACTCTTTAGCATATCCACAAATGAAATCAGTTTCAGCCTTTAAATATAGCAATAATTAATAGGAAGTAGATTTTTTGATATGACAAAACCATATATAAATGTAAATAAATAAATAAACAAAAATAAAATAAAATAAATAAATACATTTAGCTCTTACTTTACCATTATCTCTGCTCCATCTCTTCCTCAAGATATACTTGAAATTGGCTCGCCTCTAGCTATTACAAAAGACCAAGTCCTAAAAGTGCTATCAAAATGTAAAAATACTGCATTGATGGGTCCTGACAATATCCCCGGATGCATCTTAAATGGCATGAAGTATGATTTAGCCACACCCCTAACAACACTATTCAATCTCAGCCTCAATACATGTTCTGTACCAAGCGAATGGAGAGCAGCTGCAGTCATTCTTCTGCATAACAGAGGACCTTTCACAGACCCAGGCAATTACAGATCCATAAGTCTGACCAGCCTCATATGCCAAGCCATGGAAATACTAATGGAATTAATCAATCAGGACATGTGGAACCTCCAAACACTGGACCCATCTCAGTCTGGATTTGTCAAGGGCAGATCATGCTTACTCAACATGATGGATTATTTTGAAAAGGTCACCAAAGCAATGGATGAAGGCAAGACAGTACACACTGCATACTTTGACCTGACCAAAGCTTTTGACACAATTTCCCACTCAGACATGGTAAAGAAGATAAATAAACTGTGAATAAACCCCCTATGTCACCTGCTGGAGTATCAGCTGGCTCACAGACAGGAAACAGGAAATCAAAATAGGGAATATTCCTTCCAGAAAGAAACCAATCACCAGTGAAGTCCCACTTCTGTGCTGGGATCTCTCCTGTTCAGCATCTACTTTTATGAACTAAAAGCCAATACCAAAGGACTTTGGCCAACTAAGTTTGCAGATGACTGCAAACTAGGAGCAGTCATTGAATACCCAAATGACTTAGCCATCCTGCATGAAGGCTTGCCCCACATAAATAACTGGTGCCAAAATCATAGACTGAAACTAAATGCCAAAAAACATGTCCTACATGGGCTGACTGAAAGCCCTGTCACTATACTCGATAGCCAACATACTGCTAAGAGGTGACCTGTGTCTGGTATACAAGGCATCCTCTGACCCAATACTGATTCATAAATTCATAGATTATCACTAGAGTAATGACCCGGGGGGGGGGGGGGTCTTTCTAAGCCTAGTCAAGTTTTTCAGAAAGAATAATGATGTCCTGTATCCAAATAAGACCTTGAGGGACAAGCATTTATAAGCTACCTCTGCCCATAAGGAACATGGATTTTCTGCACATCAGGAAGTAAAATGGCACTAGAAACACTCAGTCTATGGCTTTAAACCTCTTCTGCAACATCAACAGATGCACATGTATATCTCACAAAGGATACTGCTGCTCTGGAACAGGCTCCTCATTCATATAAAACAGAGTTCACTCCTGTTCACATTCAAGGGCAGCTTGGATTTATGGATGAAAAACAGAAAATTTACCCTAGGACTGCCACCTGTAATACTAATAGACAGAGGCAGCTCCTAAATGCTTTATCCCATGCATGGGTCCCCTCAAATTATCGATGGTATGCTCCCAGTTCTTCTCCTTAAGGGCAATATATATATTGGCCACAGGCTGGGTAAGGCCAATTTCTGACCAAATGGAATAGATTCATTTGGGAATATAAAGGGAAACTGGATAGGCTTAAAATGGCTCATAAGGACAGCTAGCCTAATGCTTACATATAAACTTATATAAGAATCATAATGATATTTCAATTTCCCTATATATAAAGAGTATTGATAAAATAAAAATTACACTTTGATAATAACCATACAAACATTAAGAAAAACATATCCACATTAATTTATATTAAAGATGTGAGGAAGTATAAAATTATTTTTTATAAATGAAGGTAAAAAATAGTATTTTTATTTAAATTTATTTAAATTTGTTTTTACTTAAATTTATTTACTGGGGTGGCACACTGATCACAACTGATCAGTTTCAGATACAGCCCAGCTAAAAAGGTTTCATGTTTAATACAAAACATGATATTATAAAAAATTGTAACCATGTAGGGATATTCACTTTTTGAAGGCACTGTCATAGTGTCTGTTTTCAGTGGATGGCAACAGTGAATGATGACATCAGGGAGTGTATCAGGTTACACTTACAGAAGTGTACCTGCAGGTCTGTAAAGTGTGAAAGTGCACGTAAGCAGTGCACAATTTACAAGTTCTGCTTCATCCTCTTTATTGTTTGTTAAAATGTGTTCTTTTTCTGCTTTAAGTTAAATTTGTTTTAATTTTTGTCATTGTTTGTGTGATGCGGCACTTAGCACAATAATGGGAAAGAGAGGAATGAATTGCAGGTTTCTTGGTACTTATCATATAAACTATTCCTGTGGCACACACATGTATGTAGATGGTCCTGGGTTCTAGTACAGCCTCTGCAACCTTTCCATCACTTTTTGGGATGCATGTTTGCGTGATATCACAGGAACGGAGAAAAATAATAGCAAGATTACCTGTGTTTACCTTATTTAAGCGTCAGTGCACGTAACAGCACGTAGGTGCGCATCTCACACTAATGAGCAGCGACGGAGTTGATATATTCAGTAAAGCAGCAGATCTTTTTCATAGGTACTAATTACAGCATACGCAGGTGATTTTCATTACAGTGGAGTTATTCAACAAGCTATAAAGCATCCATATTCTGTTTTTTTCCTGAATACTTCAATATCATGGAAGTAGAGACAGGGAAATTTTATTTCTGAAATAAAGTTGTGTTAACTGCTGCATTCGCAAGTTAATTACTGAACCTAGATTGTATTCTTTAATAATATTATGGCATATCTTTGTATTTCTTAACTTGGTGCAGTAATCAAGTAAATAGTGGTGGAGTTGTACAGAAAGTACCTTAACATGTGACAGCAGGCACTTATTTTACTTATATGTGCCGATTACTAAGTTTTTTTGTCTTTTTCTTCTCATTTTTAATTGCACTCTTTGCATGATGTACTGCATAGCTCAATCAGTGGAAGCAGGGAATACATCAGTTTCAGGTTTGGCTGTGTTTATCTGGTTTGTGCAAAGTGCAGTGGACAATCTAGCAGATAGCCCAAAATAAAAATTGGATACATTCGATGAATGCCCTTGGCCATTGTGAAAATCTGGCCTTGAATACAGATAGCAGTGGGTTCTAGTACAGAGTACACACTTTTGTTTTACTGCTTTGACATTGCAGTTTACAGCAATGACATGCAACATAGACAACTCTTTCCTCAACATTCTTGTGACAACAGGTGTAAGTATAGCGCTGCCATACACATAATCCTGGGTTCAAATACAGCCTATCCCATGCATTATTACTTTTACTGATGGAGTAATCTATGTAATATATCACATTTATCATCAAATGTATGACTGCGGGTATACTGTGTACTATAGTCTTGTAAACATATTCCTCCTATCTGGACCGGCATGGTTTTAACTTTTGCAAAAAACACATTCACAACTGCCTATACATGCAGTTACTTGCAACTGTTGCAGTCTGCTTGTCAAATGTTAGCAATGTGGCTCTCATTTGTGCACTGCTTACCTATGAGCAAACACGTGTAACTCACATGCATGTACACTCTGTTAACCACTCTGCAAATCTTCTGCTCACTTTGCTATGGAACTGTATATATGATGCTGTTTTAATTGTATTTATTGTTAATTTTCTCTGTATGACATAAATCTACATGTGGAAACATTGCAAACTAAAGGCATGGTTTAACTATACGTCATATATTTACACTACATCCATGTGCTGACACCCCCCCCCCCCACCAAGCAGTGCAACACTGGGGTCTCAGCATTTTTTTCCACACATATATCAACCACACTACAAACTGTAATACATAATGTTGTGTGCTCCCTCATGGACAGGCCCAGTTGGTGGTGCTCACCCTTACTCTGCTAAACTCAAACATCCAACTATGCTCAGTTAAGGGTACTTATGTTTTTTTTTATGTTTTATGTTTTTACACAGCTAGGTTTATACACACCCTAGTGTTGTTAGGCTACTGGCATCATATGACCCTATGAATCTATGTGCCTATACAGGCCTCCCAACCTATTGTTCCCCACATGGCCTGCTGATATCATCTCTTATAAGTTCACCTACAGTCGTAAATAAATCAGACTTGTACCATAGAACTTGCATAAAGTACTAAGTTCTATAGTCTGTGTATTTAGATTTAGGGTTTTATTCTCACTGAAGTTAACTGTGTATGTGTGTGTCTAGCCAGAAGAACAAGTGTGTATCCTGCAGTTACCACCCGAATCCTATAATTTTACACTATTTTGATACTTGAACCTGTCTACAGATACATTCCAGGCAGGCCTCCCAATTTCTTCTCATCCACATAGCCTGCTGATGTTATCCACTATAAGTTGACCTGCAGCCACATAAAAGTCAGATTTGTGCTGTGGCACTTGCATAACTTACTGTGTTCTGTAGTCTGTGCTCCTTAGATAGGCAGGAGCTCTGTTCTCACTGTAGTCAACTTGGTGTGTGTGTGTGTGTGTGTGTGTGTGTGTGTGTGTGTGTGTGTGTGTGTGTGTGTGTGTGTAATCAGCAGAGTAGGTGTGCTGGCCTACAGCTACTTCTCCAATGATATGGCTTGCCAGTATTTTGATACTTGCACATGCCTACACATCCATTTCATGCAGTCTTAATAATCTCTTGTCTCCCACTGACTTGCTAATGCCATCCCTATAAGCTGACCTGCAGCCATGTAAAAGTCAGACTTGTGCTGTGGTGCTTGAGTAACATACTCTGTTCTGTAATATATGCACTTAGGTAGGGGTTCTGTTTTCACTGCAGTCAACTTGGTGTGTGTGTCTCTAGTCAGCAGAGTAGATGTGCTATCCTACGGTTACTTCTCCAATGGCATGGCCTGGAGGTTAGGCAGACATCAACTCATCTAATACCAGACAGATTACAGTGACATGTTTTTTAACCTATACACATTCATCATGGCATGGTTTGTAGGTCCTGTGTTATCTTGATGAGAAAGCTCTGTGGTCTGTCCAGCTGTTGCATATGTCTGGTGAGGTACATGCAAAAAATGTTTTGCAGTTCTGATGAGATTTCCTACAGTGCTGTTATACAAACCTGAGATCTGAATGTATGGGCATGACGTGTGATGTGCACCATATGTTTGTACTGGAAAAATCATTATAGAGAAAAGTTTAGAAAGTAATTAGACACATTGCAGTTTCTGACTTCATAACCCTTACAACAGAATACAACATAAAGTAGTGAAATGATGATGCAATCCACTGTATAACTTGATAAGGCAAATATAAGTGACAGGTAAAATTATCAGTTCAACAACACAAATGCAGATATAGTAAGCACTAATATAGCTATGCATCCTATGCATCAGACACAAAGCTTATGTATCTTTGAATCCAAACATGAGAAAACAGGGATATGACACAGTTATCATCACTTGCACAGGGTGTTGTGTGTGTGGGAGGGCAGGAGGCTTAGGCTGGCACAAAAGGTTGGTGAGCGTGTGTGATTAAGAAAGGGAAGCAGGCAGGCTGAACCATGTAACTGTTGTGTATTTGTCTGTAGGGGCCCTCCATGTGAAATTGGTATGTGATAGTCTGCATGAACACAGCCAAGCTCAGTGCTAGCTCTATGTCTTGGCATGTCGGACAGGTATGGGCCGTGCAAGGTAGAAATGGCAGTTCATTGTTCTCACCCCTGACTATGAGAATGGGCTCTGCCAGGAGTTGCACTGGCACCTCCATGCCAACGGTCAGATGCTACCTGAGCATGACTGATGTCTGGTGGATGTGCTCCCTTCACAGGAATGCCCAGGACCATGACCCCATGGCCTGCCACATCTAGGTGTGGAAAGTACACACACTGACAGAGCAGTGAAAGTACTGCCACTATGGGAGTGTGATCAGGCATAACAACATTGGCTATCAGTGGATGTTGTGGCTGACCCACGTCCACGAGGAAGCCATTCCCTCCCAGCAGATGTTCCGTCATAGACACTGCTCATTCCATGACAGATACCCCTTGGTCCATTACAGATACCCATCATTCCAATGTGTCATTCATCTGATTCAGTGAATTGGCAACATGGCGGAGGCAGTCACTCATGTCAGCCAATGTCACATCTACAACCCAGAGCATTTATCTGGAGTGCCTTTCTGAATGTGTCTGTGCCTCTATGACTGCACTAAACATACATTGAGTGAAATGGGAAGAGACACCTGCACCAGCTAGAGGAGGGACAGCAGGACCCCTCCGAGCACTCTTATCAACCCTCCTGCATGGCACCTCGCCCACACTTTTGATATGGCCAGAGTCAACAAGTTCTCAAGCCGCCGTAGTCACACTTCCTTGATCAGTGTCCTCGTCCTCCACCTGCCCACTATCTGTGGGCTCAGTGACCTGGGATCAGTGGTCCAGGGAAAATGAAGCGGGTGGCTGGATGTCAACCTCTGTGTCAGATTCAACCTCTGCACCCCCTGACTGTGGCTCAGTTTAGCCACCATCATCATCAGCATCTGCTGAGACTTTAACATCAGGTGGCATAGGGCCCTCAGTCCCATTGTCATCATCACCTGTGATAAAAATAAGAAACACAGGAATACATTAATACCTGCACTAGTATGGTGCAATATATGCTAAACAACTAACAGTGCTGCCACTTTTACAGACAGTACAGCAATAGACACAATATGTATAAAATGACACACTATGATATTTTAAATTGATCTGCAGTACTGACATAAATGTATTTGTCTTACCATCTGCAGCAGGCATATCTTGTTGGATACCTGATAGTCCTGAAAAAGTTAAGCAAGAGGTAAGGGCAACATCATCACATTTAATGATAAGATAGGGGGTATTACATGTACTCCTCTATATTTGCATTAGCTCTTCTTTCAACAAGAATGTGGCTGACAACTTCAAACTAAGCTTACAAATGTAGCAATCTTCAGTCCTCCCCCCAAAAAAAAAGACTTGTACACAGAAGTAACATTTATGTCAATTGTTTTACTATACAACAGTATTCAACTGGTCATATAATAAAGCCTACCTGAAAGCTCCTCTTGGGACTCAGAAGGAGAGGCACCCAACTCAAGGACATACTGTAGTCCTCACTGCTGTGAGATCTCATGATGGAGGATATTTTCCAGGAACTCTTCATTGGTTCTGTAGCAGGCACTCCCCTGGTTACCATTTGGTCTTGGGCAACTGCAGCTGCTCGCCTCTGTGCAGTGGTAATTATGTCAGTGGCCCTGTGGCGCACCTGTTCATGGGTTTTGTTGTGGCTACCCACAGAATTTATGTTGTCAACAATCTGCTGCCATAATTGTAGCCTGTGTGCCATATTGGGCCGTCCCCTCCCCTGCAAAAAGGCCCCGTGTTGGTGGAGACCATCAAAAATTATGTTGTTCTCTGCATCGCTGAATGAGGTCTCCACCTCACTGACATTGTTTGTGTCCTAAAAGAAAACAGAATGATAATACATATAAGTATCACATAACTACAAAGTAATTGTTTCCAGATAAAACAGTAAAGGTAGCCAGTCATTAGTACCCACTGGAAAAACGTAACCCAGTCTACAGATGTGAAATACTAATAACAGGCAGGATGCAAAACAAGGAGAGTAGCAAGAGCAACATATCCTTGTATGTGCCATAGCAGCAACTCAACTGGGCTCCCCTGAAAAGAACAGTCCATTCTAGTTTGTGACATAGCAGTGACTCTTCTTTGCTCCCCACATCCACAAAAGAAGAGACAAATGAACCATTATAATAAAACATCTTTGTAATGCTAAAAGTGCTTTCAAAGGACCTGTCCTTGAAACATTTTAACGTGTTTATCACACAGCATTCTATTTCCATGTATTGTCAATCATGTGTACCTCTGAAATGGCTTGACAAGCAAGGCCATGCCATCAGTACACTTCAAACTAATGCATACAGACAAATGTATAAAAGCCATTGTTTCACATTATTCATAAGTATATTCCAGCATATGCATTATGTAGGTAACAAAAAAGGGAGCATACCTGTTGGAATTCAATACTCCTCTGTAAAGATATCTTGTGAAGAAATACACTTCTGTGAAGCCCTGCAAACATGTAGTAAGTGTCTTCACCATCAGTTTGGCTAGCTACACATTTGTCTTTTTATAATGGTGTACATTGCTAATGGATTGTATCTGTCCTAGCCTGTGTTTCAGAGATGCTAATTACATCATAAGCAGCTGAATTACATGCTAATGAACTAATCTGGTTGAGCTATTCAACAAGTTATAAAACATCTATGTAGACTCCATGCTGTTTTTTATTGCAGATTTCAAAAGTTGTGAGTACAGACATAGAAATTCTACACAGACAGAATGTTAGAAGCTGCTGCTGCTTTAATCCATTTGTATGTGCTAGAGGCTGCAGGCAATGCTGCTGCTGCTGCCAATAGGCCTAGGCCAAAATGGAGAAGAGTTTTCAGGCCACATTGAACTTATCACAACATACATGACATGGACATTATAGAGTACTACAGGGTGGACAGGGACACACTGTAAGAACTCTCTGACCTCTGCCGGCCTCAGCTCAGAGCCAGAGCCTTTACTTTCCCATGTATTGATGTGTACTGCTTGCATCACATTCAGCCCTGAGCTAATACTTTGACAACTGCTGCATTTACTAGGTAAGTCCTGAACATGTACTGTATTGTATAATAATATTATGGCATGTCCTTGTGTTATATCACTTGGTAAAGTAAGCAAGTAAAAGGTGGGAGATCTGTACAGAAATTAATGTAACATGTGACAGCAGAGATTTATTTTGACTCGTATGTGTCCATTACCAAGTAGTAGGCCTCAGGCATTAAAGATTCACACATTCATACCTCTCCAAAGTACTGATTATGACTGCATGCCCTAAGTTTAGCACCATACATTTGTAATGAGAAATCATTTCAGAGAGAAGTTAGAAAGTAATGAGACACATTGCAGCTTCTGACTTCACAACCCTCACAAGATCAAACAGCCAGGATGCAAAACAAGAAGAGTAACAAGAGCAACACACCCTTGTTTGTGCCATAACAGGAGCTCAGCTTGGGTCCCCCCCTTGAAAGAACAATGTACCCTTGCATGTGCCATAACAGGAACTCACCTTTATTCCCCCCAAAGTAGCAGTCTATGCTTGTTTGTGCCATCCAACCTAGCCTCATTTGATGGCAACTGCATATCATAGTATACCCAGTAAATATCCTCACACATTATAGACTGGTTTACACACTGCATGTCTCTTGAGTACAGGTTAGATAACTGACGAATGACCAAGAAACACAGAAAGGTAAGACAGAGCTGTATATTTGCAAGGAATAACCATAACAGGTTGTGTGATCACTAATTGCACTGCATCCAAATATATTAAATGTAATAAATGTACAAATAAAAGTTTATGCCTTGATAGTGTGGAATTACTTCTTTGCTGCAAATCTGTTGCACTGGAGTGAGAGTTGAGATCTAGACCTATGTAGTAATTTCTCATGTGTACTAACATTTTCTGCTGTGTATGTCATAGATTGATTTTCCTCATTTCAACTATTTCTCAGTTATTTATTTATTTATTTATTGGGCCACTGTTTGCTTGATGCATGGTTTAGCCCAAACGTGTTTGGCTATGCTCATCTGGTTTGCACGTAGAGTGGCAGTGCACAAACTATTCAAATGGACCACCCATGTAGCAGATGGGACCCAGTTATCAACAAATATAAACTGGATGCATTCAATTAATACTATTGGCCATTGCACAAACATGTTGTCCACCAGTGTGCACCCTCAAGCACCGTGTTTGGGCAATGGTAAGCGATGAGCAACATTTTCAAATGTTGCAAAACCAAAAAGTACACGCTTTCAGTATGTGCAGTTGCAATTGGCGAGAAAACATCATTCTACATTGGCCTTGGTATGTGGTAGGCATGGCAGGCATTCATGGAGAAGTTTTGAGATTCTGTGCTCAGAGGTGGGGTACATAGGAGTCCAAAATGTTTGTTGGACTCCTAGTGAATTAACATGGGCCCAGGCTATTGCAGAGGGACTATCTTGGTTCAGATTACAAGTCAGAGGCATGGAATAGTCTTTTCCAGGCTTTGACCAGTGCTATTAGTATCCACCGCACCATTGAACAATGTAGGAATCACTATAGAGTCCTCCAGATGAGGGAGAGGGCTACCCTCAAATGTTGGAGTGAGGAATGCAGGACTGGTGCACCCCATAGATGTGTAAGTATCACTTACAGAGACTCCTTTTAAGTGTTAAGAGATGGATCTAGCCAGGATTGGTATTCATAACGGTATTCTGTTCTGTTTTCTCCACAGCTGTCACAGACCGAGAACTGAATGCACGAACCCATGCCGCTAGATTGGCATGGATGTGAGAAGCATGTGGCATGTATGCATTCAAGCAGTACTGTCATTTTAGCATTAAAAGTAAAGACGCCTTTATTGGTTTATTATACAGCTGTATCAAATTGAGCATGCATCTGTCAACTGTAACAGGAAAGTATACATGCCTTAGTCTGTAGGCCAAAACAACTATTCAGCATTAGGGAGTAGTCAGAAGTTCTGGGTTCAAAAAACACACTTCCCAAATATACAATACTCCAAGTTTTCATCAGTATTGCAATGTAACGTCAGACCTCTAAATCAGTGGCACCAGTGGCCCGCTGTAAACTGTAATCAGTATAACTGGAACACGCATATGTGCAATATATGCACACATCAAGGATTGCTTGCTGCAATCTGTAGTATAGTGTGCATCTGTTATGAGCTTCGTAGTCTTAACAGTAAAAAAATTATTTATTAGATACTGATAGTCTTAAAAGTATAGGTAACAGAACAGAGTAAAATAATTTTATCAATGCATTGCATGTCACATATGAATTTACTAATGTTCAACCTTGTTTTTCTCTCACCCCAACAAACCCTTATCTTTTGTTTTTTTAATTTTTTTTCCCACAGTGCAGTGGGGTTGGCCTGTCCCACGGGATCCACCTGTCCTCACTCCACCAGCTATGGCATCAAGGACCAGCATGTCTGGGATGCAACCTGCTAGTAACCCTTCTGCTGCCCCTGCACTACCTGGCCCTTCTGGTAGTTCTGCCCTACAGGATAGGCCAGTTGTTCCTTATGGGATGAGGTGGCAGAGGTGGTGATTTTATCACCAGAGTAGAACTGCCAGGTTGGTGCATAGGATTATGTGCCACACAGTTGGTGCATGCCTATGCTGGATGAAGACCCTGCTCTCCATCATTGTACTGAATAACACAAAGAGACACAGATGTCAGGCACTGCAGCCATTGACACAGTGTGGTGACAGTGATGACAGTCCAGTGAGTAACTCGATTCTGTCACCCAGCTTGATGTCCATGGGTTTGCGATGTCCCCCACCGTCACCCCAACCATGGTGTTCATCCACCTATTGTGTCCTTCACTGCCCCTGTGTCTAGTCTTGTCTTGTATGTCCTATCTGTCTGTGATTGCTTTAATGTCTACCCATCCTACCTGACACAGACATACCCAACATTCATCTCTCACTCAAAAAAAGGGCACCTTTTCCCAAAAAAATGTCTCATACATAGCTCTCCATTTCACACCATGTCATCTTGATACACTTGATTCAGTCCAATTGGCTTTGCAACATGATTGTGTTGTAGTCACCCCTCTCTCTGGGGTTGCCACTGCATATTCAGCTAATATTCTGCACATCTGAACAACAGATGGTACTGGTTTCCAACACAGCTGTATATAACAATTACAACTGCTTTTTGCCGTAGCTGCCCGTTAGTGCACGATACACACCATTGTGTGATTACGCTTTAAAGAAAAGAAATGGGAAGACAGGAAAGTGGTAAAATGAGGAGCAAGCAGGGGGAAAAACAAAGTGAAAGGAGGCCAGGAATGTGCAGGAGAAATGTAAGAAAGAACAATAACTATCCATTTCTTCAATAGTAAAACATGATCATATATGCAGAATATTAGTTGAATTTGGACTGTCACTTCCAGAGTGAGGGGTGGCCACAACACAATCTTAGTGTATAGCTGGTTGAAGTGGATCAAGGGTGTCAAAAACATGTGTGCAAAATGGAAAGCCATGTATGGGATGAATGTCCTTTTTTTTTTTTTTTTTTTTTTTTTTGCAAAGAGGGAGGAATGTTGGGGAAGGGACTTAGTTATGTCTGGGTCAGGTAAGTTGCGTTGATGAGGAAGCAATGGCAGACAGACAGGACATACAAGACAATAGACAGGGAAGGTGAAGGAAACAGGAGGTGGTTGAACACCATGGTTTGGGAGAGGATGGGGAAATCAAGGTCCTATGCATGTCAAGCTGGGTGACTGAGAATTGAGTCCTCACCCAGTGAACTGTTATCACTGTCACCTCATTGCACCACTGACTGCAGTGCCCAGTGTCTTGTCTCTTTTGGGTATTCTGAACCAGGATGGAGAGCAGATGGTCCTTCCAGCATAAGCATGCACCCGCAGTGCGGTGCATAATCCTATGCACTATCCCTGGCAGTTCTTTTCAGGTGATAAAGTCACCACTTCAGCCACTGCTCTCAGGGGGAGCCACAGGCCTATCCTCTAGGCCAGAACTACCTGAAGGGCCAAGGAGTGTAGGGACAGCAGGGGGGGGTGCTACCATGTCATGCACCCAATGTGCTGGGCAGCAGTGCTGTACCCGGTGGAATGGGGGCAGGAGGATCCTGTGGGACAGGCCTACCCTGCTGTGTTGAGGGTAAAAAACAACAAATAAAAACAAAACAAAAAAGAAATAGAGGATAAGGTTTGGGGTGAGAGAGAAAAAATGGAGAACATTAGTAACTTCATATGTGACATACAAAGCATTGATAAAATTATTTGAATCTATTCTGTTATCTTTAGTTTTAACACTGCAAACATCCAACACATTTCTTCATTACATTTTAGTCTACGCAGTTCATAACAGATGCACACTATAGTACAGATTGCAGCCAGCTATCCTTGATGTATGCCTATATTGCACATCTATGTGTTTCAATTATACTGATTATAGTTTACAGCAGGCCATTTGTGCCACTGGTGTAGTGGTCTGAAGTTACATTGCAATAATGATGAAAACCTAACAGTATTGTATATTTGGAAAATGTGTTTTTGAACCCAAAATCACTGACTGCTCACTAATACTGTACTATCCCTTTGTCCTACAGACTACTAGATGCATACTTTCCTTTTACAGTTTAGAGATGCATGCTCACTATTATATGAGAATATGGAACCTCAGCTTTGTGCTACAGACTAAGGCATGAATACTTTCTTTTACAGTTGAGATATGCATGCTCAATGTGATACAACTGTATTAACTATAAACGAAGCCCTCCTTAACTTTTAATGCTACAATAACTACATACATACCACATGCTTCTCGTATCCTTGACAAACACAATGCATGGAACCTCACATTCCATGCTTGCTCTGTGGCAGCTGTGGAAAAACAGAACTGAACAGAATACCATTAGGAATACCAGTCTTGACTATAGTCAGCTTATAACTCTTATAATTACTTACTGTAATTGATACTTACACATCTGTGGGATGTCCCCTATACTGAATTCTCTAATCCAATGGTTGGAGGTATCCTGCTTCCTCCTCCTTCAGAGGTCATCAAAATGATGTTGGCATTGTTCACCAGTGTGAGGGATACCTGTTAGCACTGGTCAAAGCCCTGGCAATACTATTCCAGGCTTCAGACTTGTGTTCCGAGCCTGAATAATCCAGTAGCAGCAACAGGGGACAAGGCTCCTTAACTAGGCATCCAATAAGGACTTTGGACTCCTGAATGCCGCACCTCTGCACTTGGAAGCAGGCTCCCTCACCAGAAACACCAGACATGTCTACCATAGTTCAAGCCCAATGTAGAATGAGCATTTCCCGCCAATTGCATTTTGTGTTCTGATGTTTTCCCACTAATTGCACGTAGCTTGCTTGCTGAGAGTGCACACTTTTTGGTTTTGCAGCATTTGAAAAAGTTACATATCTCTTAGCAGCATGCAAATATGATAGTACGGGTGCACCTTGGTGGGCAATGTGTTTGCGTGATGGTAAGAGATATGCAACAGTGGCAAGCAATGCAATTTCAAGGTTATTTGGTATACAGGTACTTATGTAAATGGGTTAGTCAAATGGAACATGTCTATGGTAGTGCTACAATTACAACTGTTGCCACAAGAAGGTTGAGAAAAGAGTTGTGTATCTTGCACTTCATTGCTATAATCTGCAATGTCACAACAGTAAAACAAAGTTTGCACACCCTGTACTAGAACTCAAGACCACCTGCACTCCAGACCTACACTTAACACCTGCTGTCACAGGATTAGTGACATCTCCATCTTAATATTCATTGCAAAGTTCTCGCTGTTAATTGCAGCACAATGCCACTTACCATGTTTGTGAGATGACCAATAGTATTAATTGAATGCATCTGGTTTATGTTTGTGTCTGTGTCTTGTCCAGTTTGTGCACTGCCATGGTTCACGCAAACAAGATGAGCACAGCCAGACATATTTGTGCTCAGCAGCGTTTCATGAAAACACTGGCCACAAAAAAAAAAAAAAAAAAAAAAAGTTGGGGACATAGTTGAAATGAGGAAAAACAATCTATGGAGGTGCCCCAACAAATTTTAAAGAAGAAAACTCAAGTGAGAGAAAAGCAGTTGCTGTGTTGTTCTACAATACACTTTCACAGCCAGCAACCTTACACGGAAATGCTATCCACATCATGCCTCCTAACTGTCCAGATTTTTGCAGAATGTCCAGATGTTTGCATCATATTTTTGGGCTGTTCCTTGCAAAATTTGTGGTTTTCTGGAAAATCACTGAAGATTGGAGTCAGTACATAATGACATACCTTTGAGTTTCATATTTCATATCCTTCAGAAAATGCATGCATGCTAACACAAATCTTATTATTATAGCTATTTCCTAAGTTTATAAGAACAATATTGAAAACCTGTCCCTATTTTTGACCCCCCCCACTATTTTAGTCTTTGTCCAGATTCCTTGCACCAAAAGGTCGAGAGGTATGATCCACATTCATATTAGAGGTTTCATGGCCGGCAAAACTGGTGCAAGTTGTGAAACCTTGCATACGTGCATCACATATCATTAATATGTATGGAGCAATGTCGTTTGATGAGCAACATCGTGTATGTGAAACCTACATGGAGTTTATTGAATCCTGCGAAGAGTGTTTAAGTCTGTTTTAAAATTTTTGTTTTGGAATGCAGGCACGAGAGTCTGTGCTTAAGTGTTATGATTCTGTTGTCACAACCATTTAACTTCCAGTGATGAATATGCTACAAATACAGGAAAGGCAGAGTTATAATACTTTTTATTTATATGAAACAATTTTATGAGCATACAGTAAAAGTTTATAATGCTTTTAAAATGTTATTTATGTGATAATAGGCAGGCATCAAAACTTTTATATTTGAAGTTCTTACCAGGAACCAGGAAATTCTCAAAGAACTAATGGAAGAGATTATGCTGTATCTTTATAGAATGAAAAGGTTTACATATTTTATGCTGGTAAACAATATATCATAAAAATAAATGTGTGTTTTCATGTTGCTGTTACAATATATTAACTTATTGCAATGTCAAGCCTTAGACCAGAGCACTATTTAGCATAAAGGCTACATTTCTATGGGAGAGAAAGATAACATAGCTACCTCCAAAAAATTGTGTGTGTATGTACACATATGGATGAGTGCACATGTATGTGTGTGTATTTATGTGTGTTAATCATGGGCCAATAATCACGTTCTCTTAATGGTAATGTGTGAGTGATACATTATTATGTGTGTTAATCATGGGCCAATAATCACGTTCTCTTAATGGTAATGTGTGAGTGACTCTGTATCCTATTCTAAACATGTCCTTGAATGACTAATTAATGGTCTTGGCTATCTGTGCACTATATGGGGCTTGGAAATAACTGGCATCTGTTTAAGCATCTGTAGGTAGTTACTGGAACTTTGCAGTTTCTTGCTTTGGTGGAATGCAATTACTTGCATACAACAAACTATAAATAATAAAACAAAGATTGCCATTTATTTGACCTTCACTCTGATCCCTTGTTATACTGACATAAAAAGAAATTATAAGAAATGGTCTCGGTTATGTAACCAAATATAACAGATGTTCGAAACGAGTTAAGGGAATTATAGAAAATATCTGGATTATTTGCAATTTGATAATGAGTTAAAGAAATTTATAGGAGAAAGACCACAATTTATAAATAAAAGAAAGAAGAATTCAAAATAGCTGTTATGTTATAAAGATATGAATTTTAAGAAACAAGTGCATCAAATCTTGAGAAAAAAAAAACAGATGATTCCATGTTATAACTGTATTTATTGTGAGTATATTAATGCTGATGTAGAATTTGAGTACCATATCTCTACTGAGAAGTTTATATTTAATACTTTTGCCACATGCAACACTGATAATATGGTCTACCTTGTTAATTGTACAAAGTGCACATGTTTCTATACAGGTAAGACAAATCAAAAGCTAAAAGAGAGAATAGCTTCACCCCTTTCAGAAATTCGTAGAGGGACTGACACAAACACCTTATATAAACACGCTCTTCACTATGGTATTGAACATATATTTAAGTTTAAAGTTTTAAAAAAATATATATTAACCAAACAGGAGGAGATATTGTTACAAAAACTGAAGCTGCTGAATATAGATGGATAAATTATTTTAGGGCTGATATGCTACCTGGCCTCAAAATTATTAATAGTATTAAACCCAAACTGAAACTAAAACACTCTCATATTTAATATTTTATAGTATTTTATGATATTTTATATTTTATAGTTTGGGGTTTTTTTTATGAAATGTCTTTTGCAATTTTATGTTTATTTATATTATACTATGAAGTCTTGTGTAGTTATAGAGTTTTTATGAAGTTATTACACTATTGTAAACTTAGGTACATATTTACCTATTTATAGGTTCATAGGTGTGTACTAGGCTAATGGCCCTGGAGCCTTTAGAAGCCTAGCCCATAGGATTACCCTGGCATTGTGTCACCCAATCTTAGTTCCTAGAGTCTCTGTCGAGCAGAGCCACTGGAGTGATCCCCGGGATGAATTTTCTATTTCCCATCCACTCATCAAGATTTCTCTTGAAGAGGGCCAGTGAGGTGCTCTTTCTGATATGTATGAGAAGTCTATTCCATAGCATGGGCAGTCTCTGGGTTATGAACCTGTCCCTCCAGCATGTTCCGTTGATTGTGGTAATGAGGCTGAGGTCTCTGGAGCATGTGGTGTGGAAGGATTGGGATTTCTTTAGATGTAGCATTTCTAACAGAGCTGGGTCAGACATGGCTTTGTAAGTCAAGCAGAGATCGCCTCTAAGTAGGCGATATGAGACAGAGAATAGTTGGAGTTTTTTGAGTTTGTCCATACAGCACAAGTGTTTAAGGCCTAAGATCCTCTTTGTGAGGTACTTTTGAGGCCTCTCCAGTTGTTGCACGTGTCTATTGAGGTATATGTCAAATGGGGCATTGTACTTGATGATTGGCCTAATGAGGGAAGAGTAGAGGGAAACAATGACCTCTTTCTTCCTCGATGCAAAACCCTTAGTAATGAGATGTGCCACATAGAAGGACTTTCTGACCACAGTGGCAATGCCTGGTGAGAGGCACATCTGTGTCTCTCACAATGGAGTTTCCTATGACTAACATGTTGGATTTTATGGTTAGGCCTTAGCGGCTGCGAAAACACTGGTGTGTTCACTATGCATGATATGTGGTGTAAAAGGAATTACTTATTTCTACTTAAAGGGTTAAAATACTTGTGATGCTAGTTGATGCTGTTATTCTCTGATAGGATGGCTTGTGGTTTTAAAAATCTATTCAAGCAGTAAACTAATTAATGTAACTGTTTGCTTTGAAAAAGAGTTGTTTGACTCGAAAGCTCTGCAGTGTCGTGAATAAAGTTTACTTGTGAGACAGTCAGACTATTGTTTTTTACTTAAGTTGTAAACATGATATATCACATATATTCTTATGTATAATTCTCATCAATCCAACATTAAATAAATTGATCAGTTCCTCCCTTCCCTTAAACCTCTGAAATGTTATTCTGCACATATTGCTCCCCAAAATTTCCATTTTTTTCTATGTAATTTGCTTATACCCTTTTCTAAAGATCCCACAATTGGTTTAGTATTTTATTTTCATTTTCTAGTAATTACTTTTTTGGCAGCCACCAGAATTAAACTTAACAAGGCATTACTATGTCTAGACAATTCAGATCCTGTATCCTGGCTCAAAAAAATATTTTCCTTAGTTGTACCCATTTGGTCACCCAATATTTCTGACAGAGTAGTTCATATGGAATTTTTAAAGTTTACCAACTCATTGCACTCTGAAAATATGTGTTCGTTACCTCTTCTCCATCACACCTTCAACATTTGGCATCTACCTGAGGAAAAATTCTTTGGAGTCTGCTTAGGGTATAAAAATACCTATAAAAACACTTACAAGCACAAATCCTAAATCTTCTGGACTTTGTTGCATATTTGGGAACTATGCATATGTCCTCCCATTGTTTCCTTGTGAATTTCTTATCTACTCTCTCTTCCCAATCTTTTCTAATGTCCTCTGATTGATTCCGATAGTTATTGTCCAATATTTTTATATGCCCTACTAATTATCCTTTTTTTAATAGCATCTCCTGTTCTAGATTAACTAAAAACTCTACCAGAGCAGGTCTTTCACTTAAGATTCCCCTATCCCTTTCTCTTTGGCCATACTCTATATCAATCTCTGGTAAAGACTGCAGTCTCTAACTTTATGACATTGAAATTTTGATCCAGTGCTGCTAAAAAACAATTTTACAATCATCTGCATATCTATTAAACTAACAAACATTGCTCACTGGACTTAGGGAAAGAAAAAAAAAATAAATTGAACAGGAATGGACCCAGGACAGATCCTCGAGGAACACTTCACCCAGTTGGAGGATATTCAGATTAAAAAAAAAAAAAAAAAAAGTAGAAGGATGCTCCAATTTAGCTCGCTCAGCAAAATACAACTAAAAACAAAAGATAAGTGATGCTCCACACCGTAAAACTTGACTGAGCAATTTATTTAAGACTATGATAGCGACAAAACAACAAACAGAAATACAGAGGACAAGCACTTTCAGCTATTAAAGCCTTCTTCAGACCCACATTCAAAAACCACTTCAACATAATATAAAACATCTATCAGCCAATGACAAATAATATGTAAATATCATGTTTTAGCCTAACCAGTAAAGGTACTTATACAAGCAACTTTATCATCCAATGCACTTGATTATTCTAATGAACTTTACCTAACCAATAAAGGTAAAGATGTAAATCAGACTTCACTTTCCTAACTATCATTGGCTTAAGCTAGCCAATAGAAGTAAAAATGTAAATCAAACTTCTCTTTTGTATGGATTGATAGTTCACATCACATTTATATAAGAAACTACTTGCCAGTATCATTTTCTAACACTTTGGTAGTTAAAATACCTATAATATGCAAAATTCACTTAATAAAAACGCACCCTTAGAAGCATATATTAAAACATAAGGAACAAGAAATTAGTTCCTTAATTGAGAACAAGCAAAAAGAATTAGTAAACATGAATCTCTCTGAAGGTGACTTCATGAAATTGGAGAACCTACAAGACAAGCTTTTGGCTTATGATAACAAGCTGAGAGGTGTTAAGAGCAATAAACTAATAAGAGATTTTAATGATATAAAAAATGGCCAGCTGATCAAGTGGCCTAGGAATGTCGTCCAATGAGGAACAACAGGAGAAAAACAAGGACTGATAAGAGAAAAAGACAAAGAGAAAGAAAAGGAAAAAGAAAAAATAATAGAGAAAATAAATGCTGCCTCTACCACAAACAAGGTAAAATCACCTGGACCTAAAGAACTTTGTGTCAGTGCCCAGGTACATCAAGAAAATGGATCTAATCATTTGAATAAAGTTACCAATGGTAGTGTTTGTCTCTTGGAAGACAATATGATATCCTTTGATTCACCAGGGACTATAGGTGAGGTGGCAATAACACCTAGTCATAAACAAGAAGAAAGAATCTTGGGGGTAATCCCCAAGAAAGGGGCCCCACATGTACCTATCATTGAACAACTTCCTTTTTTAATCATGAACAAGACTCCTCGAACAGGAAGGTCACTGAGCAGAGAAATGAAGAAAAGGAAAATTGTGCAGCCCAGTCTCTAGTTGTGAATCTATCTAAAGTTCAACTTACAGATTCTCAAATGAGTTTACTTGATAAAGGCCTTAGTTTTATACCAGCAACTTTAACATTGTTTGATGAGTTTCTTTTAGACCTTAAGTTATTTGGCAGGAACCTGACTTTGAAATATATCTTTGGGAATGATAATAAAATTAAACAGGATGGCAATGAAACCATCCTAAGGAAACCTTTGTTCTTATTAATCTACCAGTGGTTGAGTCATTTATACAAGTTGTTGAAGAAGAAGTGGCTGAAATAAGGCGGATGCATAAGAACAAACAGTTCTATAACTTAACTAAGGATGAAAGTCAAGCATTGAAAGAATTAAAGGAGAGAAATGATATAGTTATCAAACCTGCAGACAAATGAGGTGCAGTGGTAGTAATGGATACTGAAGCCTATTCTCTCTTAATGAAGGAAATATTGAATGATGAAAAGACGTATCGTGATATTAGTAAAAATGAACTGAATTTGATGAAGCAAAGAGTAAGGAATGATTTGTATGATCTTCTGATGAACAGAATTATTGATAAAGAACTTTATGAGCTTTTTGAGGTTGAACATCCTACCATACCTTCAATTAACGGCCTACCAAAGATACAGAAGACTTTAACATCACCTCCGCTACGTCCCATTGTAGCAGGCAGAGGATGGCTGACTGAGCCTATTTCGATGTTTGTTAAAAAAGAACTCAAGAAGGTGATTCCCAGAGCCCATACAGTTATTAAGGATACAGGAGATTTTTTGCATCAACTGTATGAAACCATGCATAATGTAAATGACTTTGAGTCTATATTATTGGTCACTTTGGATGTCAATAGCCTTTTTACATCTATACCCAATGACTATGGGGTGGAAGCCGTCAGGAGTTTTCTTATTGAAGAAAAGATCAACACTAGGCTAATTTGTGTTCTTCTTGATCTAATTCTCAACAATAACATCTTTACATATGAAGGAAGGTACTATTGGCAAAACTGGGGGGTAGCCATGGGCACCCTCTGTGCCAATAGTTATGCGAATTTGGTCCTAGCGCAATGGGAGAGGGAATGGATGAGAGATCCAAAGAATCAATGGAGTCAACATATTATTCTATATAATCGTTTTGTTGACGATATTTTTATTGTTTGGAGAGGTGATGGAAAACAATTAGATAGTTTTGTTTGTTATCTGACAGAGACTACTGATTTTCTAAAGTTTGAATGTAGGAATTTTAAAGTTAAAATGGATTTTTTGGATGTCAGTATACGACTAGATCAGAAGGAAGGTATGTCTACCAGCCTTTTTCGCAAACAAATGTGGCGGAACCACATGTTACATTATACCAGTATGCACCCTCGACATGTTTTTAATAACATTGTGGAAAATCAGACTATTAGGATTTCTAAACTCTGTACTGATGAAAAAGAGTTTATTGATGAAAGAAATAACTTATTAATGAATTTGGAACAGAGAGGATATCCAAGTAAGAGGGTCAATTCAAATGCAGTGGAAGCCATTGGTTTGAGACATAATAAAGGAAGACCTCTGTATTCAACTAGAAAGGCAGGAAAGGAGATCTATCCTGCCAATATAAAAGATATGAATTATATGAGAATTGGCTTGACTTTTGGTTCTGATCATAACACCATATACCAAGTGATTAAGTAGTACTGGCCGGTTCTGACTGCTGATACCAAGATAAAAGGTATAGTAGGGTCATGTCCAACCTTCCAATTCAAAAATAAGAAAAATTTGAAAATACTATTATGCTTTAATGAAGGGACAGGTCCTTATCCTGGTAGAAAGATGAAAAAAGAGAGTTCCATAAGAACCAAAAAAGGTGGGTTTTGCAAAACTTGCTGTGTAATGAATTGTACTAAATCATTTATACACCCCAATACAGGGAATGTATTTTATTTTTCTGGTAGTGCTAACTGTGATAGTAGAAATGTGATTTATATCGCTACCTGTACAGTTTGTACTGCTTTTTATGTAGGCAAAACCAATATGAAAATGAAAGAAAGAATTTCCAAACATCTATCAGATATAAGGACCAAGAAAGAAACCAATGCACTATTTGTCCATATAAAAAGGAATGAAGGTCATAATTTTCTTTTCATGATTATATCCCAGCTAAAACCTAATGAAAGAGAAGGTGATTTAGTTAATCTTACTGAATGTGAGGAATCCAAGTGGATTATGGGACTGCGGGCCGACCACCCTCCAGGATTGAATGGAAGTGTACCGATCAAGCCATTTTTAAAGAATAGAAAAATTGTTCAGTTTACCTCTTAGCTCAGCTAGTATAAATATGGTTTATAGTTTCTTAGTTACATAGTTTATATTCTGCTCATTATATCTTCCATTATATTATTATCATGTTTTAGTGTCTATGGATGAACTATGAAATGGGAACTAAATATAGGCTTTGACTCTAGAATGAAGATTAGGACTTATGCTTTTATCAGATACTGAATTAATTCATAAGAAGCCGCCTTTATGCCTCTATTGGTTTTGTCAGTGTTTTTTATCAAGGAGCTCTTATGTTTTAAGTATTTAGTTTTTAATAATTGCTAAGCCTGATATTGCTCTATTATGTACTATATTTTTATTAAGTGATCTAAGATTATTCTATATTAGCGCATTTTCATTTAATTTGCCTGAAACTATTTATTTATTTATTTACAAAATTCAAAGTGGCTTAGTGGTAGAATTCTTGCCCGCAATGCGGGAGATCCGGGTTTGATTCCCGGTCATTGCATTAATTTTAAGCATTCAAGCTAGAGACTGCTTTATCAAATGTGTGTAAGATTATTTTATACCAGTGCTCTTTCATTTAATTTGTTTGAAATTATTTATTTATTTATATAATTCAAAATGGTTTAGTGGTAGAATTTTCGCCTACCACGTGGGAGGTTTGGGTTCAATTCCCGGCCAATGCATTAATTTTAAGTATTTAGATTTTAGCAAATGTAAGGCTTGCTTATGTTTTAATATATGCTTCTAAGGGTGCGTTTTTATTAAGTGAATTTTGCATATTATAGGTATTTTACCTTAATTTTGCATATTATAGGAATTCTACCTTAATTGTCTAATTAGAGTGACATCATTAGCACGTCACCTTTTAAATAATGTGAGCTTGCGCTCTCTTAATGCTGAAGAAGCTTCTGTTGTATCAGGAGCGAAAACGCTTGTTTACTTGTGTTAAATAAATTGCGTTACACTTTTGAACCTTGGATTCGTTTGGGCACTGTTTTTTGTTTTATAGTTTTTAGCGCTTTTTAGTTGTGTAGTATGCCTTCTGGTGCACCGTCGAGTCCGGGTTCACCTAACATCTTCGGCACTAATAGTGCAGACAACCTTCATGATCAAGCAAACATTCAGGCGCTCATGGTAGCGCTTTCTCAACGGCTAGATTCCATCAACTCTCGTTTGGATCATATTGAGAGTCTCAGTGGTAATCAAGGGCGGACTAATGGTTCCCGTTTGCTGGATGGCAATCGCCTGTTGTCTGGAGCCAGTTATGGGGACATTCCACCTGGTCAAGCACAACGTACGATGCTGTCCGGCCCGCCTGTTTCATCTGGGACAGGAAGTACACTTTTGGCTGAGCCACTTAACAACGGTCAAGGCTCTAATCCCTCCAATTCTGGCAACAGTAGCAGTAACAGGAATTGTGGTTTTAATGCTGGCGGTCTCACCAACACAGCTTTGCCTGCTGGCATCCAAGAAGGGGCTGGAGAAGTCGACTCACTTATTGGGATGCCCTCCATGTCCGAATGGGCGAAAAACTCGGCTGCCTTTTCTTTTGGCAGCTTTACAGGTTTGGGCTCTTCGGTGACGGATTCTCCTAGTCCAGGTAATTCCTCCGACAGTATTTCTGAGAACTTGAAATTACTGGATAATACTTTGTTAAAAATTAAAAAACTTCAACTGGAAGTCTCTTACTTCCAGCAGTGTTTAAAGGAAGGGATCATTCCTAAGGGACTGCGCAGCTCATTTACCCCTACAGGTTTATTTACTGATACCACTTTCCTCTCAGAATTAGAGGCCCTTTTTAACAAACAAGGGGCCGAACTTTTAGAGTTAATGATTGAGAACTACTCTAAACACATCAATGTTTTACTTGACGATGCTTCAAAACTTGATGATAGCATTAAAGCTGATGTAAACTTTTACAGATACAAGTATGATTATCAACAGACTTTTACCAGCATTGACGCTGTGCTAGGTAAACTGAAAGCTAACAAGCTTAAAAAACTGTCGAGAGACAGACAGGCTTATCAGACAAGCTCTGCCTACTTAAACTTGGTTAAAAAATCTGATAGAACTGGTAACCATATGGTGAACGATGTACACGTTTTGGACAACTCTAATGGGGAAGGGGTTGCACATGTTACCACTGAAGTAGGTTTGGGCAGAGATGGGGCTGCAGATGCAGATGTGCAAGGCCCTAGGAGAAGCAACAGGTTAAAATCATTTAACAAGAAGCATAACAATAATTATCAAAAGCCTTTTTTAGGGAAGGGCAGCAACCGCCACCACAGGAACAAGAACTGGAACTAACTGATTTGTTGCTTGAACTTGATACCACCTCACCGGGTGATCTAACTGAGGTTGAGCGAGCTCCGTCAGTGTTGTCTAACACCAAAGGTGACTTTTTCATCTACAATTTTTCTGACGTCACTGTTGACGGTGAACTAATTGAACTATTGGCTAAAGGGTTGAATTTTGTACCTGATTACAAATTCAGGCTAGCCAAAACGCTGATGGATTTAAAACTCTTTGTGCGCAAGCTCAACTTGAATGTCTTTTTTAATAATGACTTACCTGGTGATGTACCTAGTTTGAAGTTAACTAGCTCCTTTAATCCTCCCTTACATCCTAGCCTTTTCACTTTTGAGAAAGCATGTGAATTGGACTTTAGGCAGTTACACACAACAGGGAGAGATGAGGGGGATAGTAAAAATATTTCATTTGACCAGCTTATGGCCTTGAACAAAATTTGCAGCTCGGCTGTGAGGGTGATCAAACCAGATAAGGGTGGGGGCCTAGTCATCTTCAACAGAATGGAATATTCTGCCAGAATGTTACAGGTATTAGATTTACCAGCCTATGAGAGGTCCTCGCTAAATGAATTAACGGGCACCTACAACAGAATTAAAGGCTATTTTAGGGATCTATACCTTGAGGGAAGGATTGACATTGACATGTACAATTTTATTGACATTTCCTACCCCAAGGTACCTGTTATGTTTGGGATCCCTAAAATCCATAAAAGCCTTATTGATCCACCTATGCGTGCTTTAGTGGACGGTAGATGCTCCATTACACATCCTTGTGCCCGCCTTATCGATAGTATTATCAGTAAATATTTGAAAAATATCCCCCAAATCTGCAAGGACTCATGGTCCTTTCTGAACTTGATCAATGAAGCCAAGTTCGACAGCAGCCTCAACTTTTTGACCATCGATGTGGTTGATCTTTACACATCAATACCACATGAGGAGGCTATTGAATGGATCGAACTCATGCTCCAGGAATGCGGAGCATCCAATAATGATATCTACCTGGTCACAGTTCTACTAGATATTGTGTTGTCTTCCAATTTCTTTATGTTTGATGGCCATTACTACCTCCAAAAGAAAGGTATAGCAATGGGTTCCCCATGCGGCAGCAGTGTTGCTAACATGTTCGTCGCGTACTGGGAGAACAAGTTTTTATTCAACCATCCAACTTTTGCGGAGTGTTTTAAGATCTACACCCGCTTTCTTGACGACGTGTTTGTGTTATTTAAAGGCAGTGAGGCTGATGCCTCAACCCTACTTGCATATATGAACTCATCGACAGATTTTTTGAAGTTCACTCACCACTTCTCGCCCTGCAAGATTGACTACCTAGATGTCCAGTTGGTTAAAGACAATATTAATAACAGATACTGTTCATCTGTTTATAGGAAGGCAACTTATTGCAATTCTTTTTTGCATTTTACAAGTTGCCATCCTTGGAGGCAGAAGCATTCTATTGTCAAAGGCCAACTGGTCAGGGCTGCTCGCATGTGCAGTACAGGTGATGCCTTTGAGAAAGAATGTTCACTGCTAACCGACATGTTCTTAAATCGTGGTTACCCTGAACAGCTCATCTTTGACCTTGTGGGCGAAGTTTCAGCCAAACGGTTGAACGGAACTTACTTGCCTCTACTATCTCCTAGAGAACAGGTTCACTTGGTTGAAATTGGCGCATCTCCATCGAGCCTCTTAGAGGGTTCAACTATGATGACCGATAACAATGTCCTTAGCTTAAACATTGGCACTAAGTCGAACTTCCCTATTGGCTTCATTTCTTCGTTTAACTTGTACTCTGATGCTTTGTGTTCAATCATACGCAAGAATTGGTATTTTATCACCAACGCTGGGTTACATGAAAGACTGGGCATTTCCCCGGCATTCACATTTAAAAGAGGCCACAATCTTAAAGATATGTTACAGAGAAATAGTTCACCTGACCTTATGGTTAGACATAAGGGGACACTCACTTATGACTGTTGTAAATGGTGCACACACTTACGTGTAGGCTCCTTTCTTTCAATCGGCAAGAGAAAATATGCCATTAACCACAAGATTAACTGCAACACTAAATTTATTGTTTATGTGGCCCTGTGTGAATGTTGCCAAGCATTTTATGTTGGTAAAACGGACCGGCGATTCAGGGACCGTATTTACCAACATTTATACGCTATTAAGAACAAGAGGAGCGATAATGCTCTCTCTAAACACATTTTGAACAATTGTGGCCATAGCTTTAAATTTATGGGTATTGACAATGTTAAGTGTGACATCAGGGGTGGGCCGCAATCCCTAATTTTAGAGACCCGTGAGTTAGAGTGGCAATTACAACTTGATGCTTTCTCTTACCCGGGTCTCAATGACAACTGCAATATTGCTTCTATTTTAAAGTATAGAAGTTACCTTAGGTAATTGCTGCTTTATATAGCCCCTCAAACTAATTGCACGCATTATGTTAGAATAGTCGTAGTATCAGTTTTACTACTGCTTTATTTCCCTAGTTCAATGGATAAGGTTGGGAGCCCTTTACATTGGGATTCCCTTTGACTAAAGTTACGTTGTCCCTTGGGCAAAGCAATACTAACATTTAAGGTACAGTTCTGTACACGCGTTTTGTGAATTATTTTAGTATAATTGCATTGCCAAATTTAATTAGGTTTATTTACCTTCTGTTTCATGTACAGATTATTGTATTAAAAGGATGGGAAGGTAGTGTGTTTTCACATTTTTGTTTTAATACTTTCTACCTCCGTAACTCTAGCAAGATTGAGTTGTTTCTCGCTTGATCTATCTGCACGTAATGTGACATTCATACATTTTTTATATATTTTTATGTATACTTATCATGCATTTTTCATGGCTGCTTTTAAAAACACTCAGTTTTATTGAGGCATCTTGTTTTATTCTATCTTAATTGTCTAATTAGAGTGACATCATTAGCACGTCACCTTTTAAATAATGTGAGCTTGCGCTCTCTTAATGCTGAAGAAGCTTCTGTTGTATCAGGAGCGAAAACGCTTGTTTACTTGTGTTAAATAAATTGCGTTACACTTTTGAACCTTGGATTCGTTTGGGCACTGTCTTTTGTTTTACAGTATTTAGTTTTTAATAATTGCTAAGCCTGATATTGCTCTATTATGTGCTATATTTTTATTAAGTGATCTAAGATTATTCTATATTAGCGCATTTTCATTTAATTTGCCTGAAACTATTTATTTATTTATTTACAAAATTCAAAGTGGCTTAGTGGTAGAATTCTTGCCTGCAATGTGGGAGATCTGGGTTTGATTCCCGGTCATTGCATTAATTTTAAGCATTCAAGCTAGAGACTGCTTTATCAAATGTGTGTAAGATTATTTTATACCAGTGCCCTTTCATTTAATTTGTTTGAAATTATTTATTTATTTATATAATTCAAAATGGTTTAGTAGTAGAATTTTCACCTACCACGTGGGAGGTTTGGGTTCAATTCCCGGCCAATGCATTAATTTTAAGTATTTAGATTTTAGCAAATGTAAGGCTTGCTTATGTTTTAATATATGCTTCTAAGGGTGCATTTTTATTAAGTGAATTTTGCATATTATAGGTATTTTAACTACCAAAGTATTAGAAAATGATATTGGCAAGTAGTTTCTTATATAAATGTGATGTGAACTATCGATCCATACAGAAGAGAAGTTTGATTTACATTTTTACTTCTATTGGCTAGCTTAAGCCAATGATATTTAGGAAAGTGAAGTCTGATTTACATCTTTATCTTTATTAGTTTGGTAAAGTTCATTAGAATAATCGAGTACATTGGATGATAAAGTTGCTTGTATAAGCACCTTTATTGATTAGGCTAAAACATGATATTTACATATTATTTGTCATTGGCTGATAGAAGCTTTATATTATGTTGAAGTGGTTTTTGAATGTGGATCTGAAGAAGGCTTTAATAGCTGAAAGCGCTTGTCCTCTGTATTTCTGTTTGTTGTTTTGTTGCTATCATAGTCTTAAATAAATTGTTCAGTCAAGTTTTACGGTGTGGAGCATCGCTTATCTTTTGTTTTTAGATATTCAGATTTTATCCCCCATAACAGTGGCACATTGACATTCAAGTAGTACACAGCAATAGTTACTTTTATATTAGAAAGGTTCCACTTCCAGCTCCACTGTTTAGAAGTAATAATCCATAGACAAAAATATTGTATGTTATTCCCTTTAGCTGGGCATTGTACAGTCTATTTTAAATTAAAGCACTGGTAGACAAAATCAAGTCCTGGTTTCTGAGGGATGTATCGATTATGTCAAGTTTGTGATGTGAAATGTAAGTGACCCAGTAGCATTATAGTGCTGTAGAGACATGATTCCAAATACAGAGTCCAAATTTGAGTAAGTGACTTTGGGGGAAGGCTATTAAATTTGTTAGATTTTTAAAGAAACTCTAATAGAATCAATGTTCGAATCATCTATTAAAGTTTTATGCTACTCTTTTGATACTTAGAATAAGTACTGTCTATTGGATTTTAACACGGTATAAACATGTATGTCGCCTACTCTAATTTGTCAAACCATGACTTTGAAACCACTGCTGTACTAGTACTTTGTAATTAAAATAACAAGGATATTTTCCTACTGTACTCCTTAAACTCCTGGTGCTTATGAAGAAAATTTTCATTCCTTTCTTCAGTAGGTGATTCTTGTTTGCAAGTTCCATTAAACCCAAACTAGAGTATGAAATAATAATATAGAGACCTTATAAGAAAACTATCATGAGTAGATTGGAAAGAGTACAGGGGGAATATACCAAGGGCATCCATGAATGTGAAAGTTTTAGGGTTATCAAAGGACAGTAGAGAAGCATTAGACGACCTGTGTAGGAGATTGTATAGGAATGAGAGATGTACTGATTGGTTCTCTGAGATAGGAGTTGATGCATGGAATAGACTATCAATTTTTTTCAACACCTTAATTGAATTATCAATTGTAGCAAGCACTAGTTTTAATATTTTTTGTAACAACTTGGATGCTATTATGGGAATAACTGTGTCAATAATATTCGTATGTATGTATGTATGTATGTATGTATGTATGTATGTACCAACCTCTACCAGATACAAGAGTGAGGTGCAGCAACAGACTGGATCATGACATACATGTGGGCACACCAAACAGTGCATGACATTGAATCTAGAGATCAGTGCATGTCCAGGAATGTGCATGTATCACAGGCTGGCATTATGTTCCCTGTATCAGTGGCAGGCATGCCATTAGAGGTGAAGATAGGGATAAAGTAGAAAATCTACCCCCTTACCAGTATGTAGACTTAACTGCCAAGGACTGCTGAATAGTTACCTGGCCTGGGAATAGTTATGGCTTGCCATTAAATGTGAATGGCCTAGGACTATGGACAGATCCTGTGGCATTTGGGATGAAGTCAACTTGGTGTGTCACCTGGGAGGGAGACATTGTGAGTGTGAGTCTGGGACCAAACTTCTTTCATGGCTGCTGGGATGAATGCCCCTGTAGATGTCTCTCTCCCAATTTGGGAACAAATGGGCTTACAGTACATTGCAGGAAGCAAATATCTGCAGGCATATCTGTGAAAAAACATATAAAACATTTTTTTCCATTTGGAATACCAGAATTGTAAGTAAAACAATCATTTGTTGATATATTCCTACATGCAAAATCAAGATAAGAATTAAGATTAAAGGCTTCATTTAATTCATTTTCAGGATCTGTATGTGTTCTTTCTTATTACTGAGATGAATAATGAAATTATTAGATGACAGCTTTATGAGTTTAATATCTTGTTCAGTATAGTCAACAAATAAAACTGGTTCTGGAAAAAAAAAACTGGTTTGCTTATTCAATGATCAGCTTTGGTAAGCATTATAGATGCTTTTAGTTTTTACCACTCATTTCCTTTAAATAATAAGTATGAGAGTACTAAACACAGAAATTTGAACTGTCCTATCTGCATGTTACTATAGCCATTATTGTGTCATTACTACTGTTATTCTGTTCTACAGAATTGGCATAATTTAAAACAGGAGTCAATTACTAGAGATGAAAAGTTTCTTTCTGATGCTGTTATTCTTGACAGGTATTGCTAGGAATAAAGGAATAGGTGATGCTCTTTAGGAATGACTACTTGAAATAAACTTTGAATAGGTTTATAGTTTCACTGCTTGCTACTAGTCAATAGACAATTTAAGCCTTTAGAAGCTTAGCCACTACAATCCCACTGGTACACCCAACTAGTTAACACCTTTCCATAAGGGATAGGAGCCTAAGCCTGGGGAAATTTTGTTATACCCCATCTATTCATCTAAGATTGAGTTAAGATATTGAGGGATGTGCCTTGCTTTACAGAAATTAATTTGTTCCAGAGGTGGAGAGCTATTTTGAAGAAATATCTATAATGCCAGCAAGTCATACTTATGTTGCGATATAGATTTAGGCTTCTTGATCTCATATTTGTGTTATTACCAGTTTTACAGACATATAGTAGATCAAGCAGGACTGGGTCATTTGATGATTTATAGGCCAGGAATAGGACACCCTGTAGGTATCTGTAAGAGACAAAGAAGTGAGGCAGGACTTTTAAATGCTCTGGGTAACAGAAGAAGCTCATACCTGAGAATTTATAAGTGAGGAACTGCTGAGTTTTTTTTAAGTTGGATTAGGTGTTTGGACAGGTATGTTCTAAATGGAAGACTGTATTCTAGTGTGGACCTGATAAGGGTTCACTAGAGTCAAGTAAAGGCCTCCTGGGCCAAGAGGGCATGCTCTTAGTAATTTGTTGGGTGAAGCAGAATGACAGTAGATATACGGCTGTCACAGAAGAGATTACTATCCATGAAGGTACCCAGGTTTCTAATAATAGTGTCTGTTTTAAGAGGGGTGCTGTTTATGTGGCAGGTGGGTGAGAGCACCCATTTCCCAGACTGTATAATGCTACATTTATTGATATTCAAATTTAGACTGCACCCATTTCCCAGACTGTATAATGCTACATTTATTGATATTCAAATTTAGACTGCAATCATAACACCATGCTTGCCTGAGTTAGGCCCTCCTGAAGGATTTGAATGTCTTTAGAGTAAATGAAGATAGGTCCAAGCTTGCAATCATTTGTGAATGTGGTTGTCCAGAAGCCTTTCATGTTAGGTTTTGTGTTAGAAAAGTAGATGCCAAACAGAAATGGTCCCAAACAGAGTCCTGGGGTACATTTCTGGTGGTAAGTCTCTTGGTAGATAGTAATTCTAATAAGACTGCTGGCTGTCAGTATGTCATTGGAAATCTAATGAGTGCACAGGGATTTATGCTGCATTTGACTATTTTTTTTGATGATGCCAGAGTGGGGTATGGCATCAAAAGCTTTAGCTAAATCAAGATAGGTTGTGTGCATGGAGTTGTTCTTACCTAGTCCTTTGCTGGCTCTTTCAAAGAAGCCATGTAGGTTTAACAGGCATGATATACCTTTTACAAAGTCAGATTGGTTAGAGTCTAGAGATTACAAGTTTTCTATGTCCCTGTTTATGAGTTCCATGATGGTGTTCTCCATCAGCTTGGAAATTATGCTGGTAAGGCTGATACGTGTATAGTTGCCAGGGTTCATATTGGTGCCTTCCTTCTGGAAAGGAACAACTGCATATGATATCCAGGCTTCTGGTATATATTCAGTGGATAAGTTGTGGTTGAATACCTTAAGGAGAATATCTGCTGTTGAGGTGTAGTTAGAACCTTAACTATGACCCAGGTGACCCAGGTTCGATTAATGGCTCAGGCATCTGAGCCACTGGCAGGGAATGATGAGCAATGGTTTAAGGCACTCCCTGAGGGGAGACTCAGTCCATAGATGGGAGTTGCCCTCAGACTAAAGTAGGCCAGCACAGGCAGGGGGGATGAGAAACTAGGGGTAGGTCATAAAGAAACAAAAAAAATCACAAGACCCCCCCCCCCCCCCAGGATGCCCTTGTGACACACACCGACCACAGCTCAGAATCAAAGTTAGTCTGGAGGGTAAGATGAGTGTGTGATGTCCCCACTCTGGGCCAGTAATCAAGAAGCCTGAATCCTCACCACTGGCACTGGAGACAGATGTTCACTTGGACATAAAGGCTCATCCAGACTCTGCTACACTTTACTGTGAAGGAAAGGTTAGTTTGCTTTTATTTTTTGTATTACTGTATTGCCTATTTATATTTTGAATACTGTAGTTTGTTTTCTTTACCTTGTGTTTTGCTTGCATTCTGTTTTAACAGCATATTAAAACTTCAAAAGAGACCACAGCTCTCTCTGTTCTGAGTCAGGCAGAATTTTTTCCCACCGTCCCACCCATTTAAGTTGTTTTGTTAAATACCACTGTCTTTCTAGTTGCCCGCCTCTTATGTTAATCTGACCATATATCTCATTTCTCTCTACTTTCACTGGCTTATGTGAGTAATCACAAAATCATCATTTTTGAAATCCCACCCCTTCAATTATTTAAATTTATTGGCCATCCTACAGTATTTCATAGTACCAAAATACAAAAGTGACCACCCCTTTCAATCCATCTTGCTGTTTTAAAAATAGTAACTCTCCTCTAAACCTTAACTTTTTAAACAGGTAAAACTCAAGTTACCTACTTTCACATCTAACTTCTCTAGTGCACACTGCAGAGTGCATTCTTTTCAATCTTACCTTTAAGCATCCCTGTGACTAGCACTTTCTCTAATACCTGCTGGAAAGCACTAGGAAGCCTTAAACTCATACAAACACTGAACTCTCCTTGTTAACAAGGAGAAATTAATAGTAGGCACTAAACAGCCTATAATTGCAAAGTACCTTGCTAAGGAAACAGCTCCTATACTTTACAAAGAAAAAAAAAAGCCCCAAACCAGGCATGTCCAAGGGTCAGATTCTGGTGATTTCTCCTGTCCACCTGGTGAATCTGGGCATACTGGGGCAATGCAGCAATTGCCTCATGTACACAGACAACCCTCTCCTCATACCACCCAACACTATAACCTGTGAGAGATGCACTTACATAGCCAAAATGGAAGCAAAGCTCTCTCCACCCAAGATTGTGCTAAACAGTCAAGAGGAGAAGGTTAACACCCACACTACACCTCAAGCAACACATAGCCCTTCTAAACCCGCACCACCAACACCCACATATAGCAACACTAAATCCACATATGCAGAGGCCCTTAACTGTAACCTGCCCAAGCAACAAAGACCTCTGAAGCTGAAACGCAAACAAACACCAATCACAACCAATGTGTCACATAGTTCACAACACCAGTGTGCCACCCAGCAACAGCCCCTAAGGCAAGACAATGTACCTAACACTTTAGTCATAGGTGACTCTATAGTCCAGCACACTGATGTCCCTCTCACCAGGTTGAATAAGGAGAAAATTACAGTCAGCTGCCTGTCGGGTGCCAGGATCCGACATAACGCATGCACTCAAGTCACTCCACAACAAGTACAAATATGACTCTGTCATTGTCCATGTTGGAGTGAATGACTTGAGACGTACCTCCCTGGACTACATGAAAAGAGACATGGAAGAGCTCTCAGATCATGTGGCCCAGGCAGGTATGACCCTAGCCCTGAGTAGCATCCTGCCTTCGCCCAGAATGATACCACAATATAAGGATAAAATGATTGACTTCAACAATTGGCTAAGCTTATGGTGTCATTCAAAGGGGATCCAGTATCTGTCTTCCTGGGATGACATGATTGACAGACCACGATGCTTTGCCAGAGATGGTCTGCACCTGTTGCCCCTGGGATTCAGGTTACTGGCTAAGGCTCTTGCCACCCCTATAGTGCCTTTTTTAGGCAAACTTCAAAGGACAAAACCACCACTGTAACAGGTACAAGCATGCAAAATCTGAAGGTAATGCTACTCAATGCTAGAAGTCTAAACCTCAAAATGCACTCTCTCGAGGCACTCCTAAAAATGGAGAACATCGATATCTGTGCAGTAACTGAGACCTGGTTCAAGGCTCCAGAGAGCACCCCTGCAATACCAGGCTACAACTCTTACCACACTTTTCGGCCACCAAACCGGGACCGAAACACTAAAGGTGGAGGAGTGTCAATATTCACCAAGGATATTCACACCACCAGGCTAGTTGGCCAACACAATGTGTCTGAAATTCTCCAAGTGCAACTAACACTAGGTAAGACTGCAATCCAAATTGTAGCTTGCTACAGATCCCCACCATACCCCAAGATTCTCACTACACCTTTCTAAACATACTGGAAAATATTAAGATAGAACCAAACACCCTAATACTGGGTGATTTTAACTACCCTGCCATTAACTGGGAAAACTACTCATGTCCCAACACCTTTGTGCAACGGTTCTTGGAATTCATAAATTCCAACGCCCTGGATCAACTAATCCATAGTCCCACCAGAGGCTCCAATATCCTAGACCTGGTCATTACCAACATGGGAAATCAATGCTCCATACCTATGGTCACCCCCTCGTTAGTCAGGTCTGACCATAAGCTAATCACCCTTAACATCCACATCCCACCCCCACCCCCAGTAAAGAAACCACCATAAAAAACTTCTCCAAAGCCAACTTCATGCTACTCAAGTCAGAAGTGACAAACATCATGACACCCATGCAGACGGGAACTGAAATTTCAACTGCTGAATCCTACACTAAGGCACTGTACAAGCACATCCACTCATGCATGAATCGTGCCATCCCAAATAGAACCAAAATGCTCTCATCCAAAAAAAGGAAGCCAATCTGGTGGTCCCCTGCCATAAACAAACTTTACAACAAAAGGAAGAAACTTTTGCAGAAAAGAGGAAAATCCCAGGATGCAAAAAACTCCCTTACTAGCCTCAGTAAGAAACTGAGATGCCTCATAAAATCCTCCAAAGTTAGTTACGAAAATAAAATTGCCAAAGATTCCAAAGACAACCACAAAGCATTCTATAACTATGTCAAGAATCTAAATGGCAATGCTCAGATCTGCTCTGAGCTAAAACAGAATGGCATTAAATATACTGATCCGAAGGATATTGCCAATATCCTGGCAGATCGATTCAGTGCCAACTTCACCCCCCTCTCCCCCCCCTCTCACCCCCTAAATGGCCCATCTCAATACCGGAAGAATGCCAAATTCCAGTAATAACGGCCACACAGGTACAAAACGCACTCTCTAAAGCCAAGAATACAGCATCCATGGGACCAGATGACATCCTGGGCTGTGGACTACATGAACTACAATATGAACTGGCACCTCACCTAAGTGTCATGTTTAATCATAGCCTCACCTCAGGTTTCGTGCCCACTGAGTGGCGCAGAGCTACAGTTATCCCAATCCACAAGGGGGGATCCACCTTGGATCCTGGAAACTACCGTCCCATCAGTCTGACAAGCCTTATCTGCAAGGCCATGGAGCGTATTATCATGGAACTTATAAACAAAGACATTGGCAACCTTCAAACACTGGACCCCACCCAGTTTGGGTTTGTGAAGGGCCGATCTTGTCTCCTGAACCTGATTGACTTCTTTGAATCAGTCTCCAGAGCCATGGACAAGGGTAAGGTGGTCCACACAGCCTATCTAGACCTTGCCAAGGCCTTTGACACCATCCCCCACTCTGGAATCATAGATAAACTTACTAAGTTGGGCATTGATCCCTATGTCACCCAATGGGTTGCTAAATGGCTTACTGATAGAACCCACACTGTAAAAGTAGCCGACTCCAAATCCAGCTCCAGACAAGTGACAAGTGGAGTACTTCAGGGTTCAGTCCTGGGGCCGCTCTTGTTTGGCATCTACTTCTCTGAAGTACAGGTCAACACTAAGGGACTCTGGCTAACAAAGTTTGCAGATGACTGCAAACTGGGAGCCATTATTGAATTCGCAAATGATGTGGATACTCTACAAAAGGGCCTTACAGAAACAGATGCTTGGTGCCAGAGCCATGGGCTCAAGCTCAATGCCAAGAAATGTATTGTTATCCCCTTTGGGAAAAAACATGTATCCATGAATTACCATATAGGTGGCAGTACACTAAACACAGAAAGTGTGATAAGAGACTTAGGGACACAGGTGGGCAGTGGTCTCACCTTCGATAACCACATCACCACAACAGTCAGGAAATCCTTCTATGTGGCACACCTCATCACGAAGGGCTTTTCATCCAGAAAAAAGGAGGTCATTGTCCCACTGTACTCATCCCTCATTAGACCCATTATAGAATACAACGCCCCATTTGGTATGTACCTCTCAAGACATCTGCAACAACTGGAAAGGCCTCAGAAATACCTCACTAAAAGAATCACAGGCCTAAAGCAGATGCCCTACGCTGACCGCCTTAAAAAACTCCAGCTATACTCTGTCGCATATCGTCTACTCAGAGGTGATCTCTGCTTAACATACAAGGCCATGTCAAACCCAGAGCTGTTGGACATGCTACACTTAAAGAAATCCCAATCCCTCAGAGCTACACGCTCCAGGGATCTAAACCTTGTCATCACAATAAACAAAACATGCTGGAGGGATAGGTTCCTGACCCAGAGACTCCCCAGACTCTGGAATAGATTGCCCATACATGTCAAGCAGAGTGCCTCTTTGGACCTCTTCAAGAGGAACCTTGACGATTGGATGGGAGAAAGGAAATTCACCCCAGGGATCACGTCAGTCGCCCTGCTAGACAGGGGTCCGGGAAAGCAAATAATGTGGGAAGAAATAGCCAGGGAATTGTTATGGCTAGGCTTGTCTAGGCCCTAGGGCTGATAGCCTAGTACCAACCTATGAACCTATGAACCTATGGAACAAAAATGGATGCACCCAGTAATTGCAAATGCAGCTCTCTGCATCAAGCACAATTTCCCTTAAGAGCACACAAGGAATACACTCCATCCAGCATCTGGGTTTTTCTCTATCTGTCTCCCTCCAGGTCCCCAGTGTGATTCCTCACTGGCACAGCTATAGAGTTGAGCCCTCAGCTGAGTATCCAAGCCAAGATCTCCACAACTCTCTCTGTGAAACCAGTGCTTTGTGCCTCTGCTTCAAGTAGCTCACACACACACACACACACACACACACACACACACACACACACACACACACACACACACACACACACACACACACACACACACACACCTGGGAAAGGCTAGCACAGATTTATTAGTCATGCCTCCTTCTGCTCAGATTATAAGGTAGTTACACTGCCACCAGCCACCCCAAAGCCAGCTATTCTAAGGCTCTTACAAGGGTACCCAATTACACTGAGTGAAATTAATAATAGTATAAATGGTAATTTGACCAGCACAGTAAGGCTTCCAGTAGTGGTCACAGTGTCCACACATAGATATAAGTCCTCTCAAAGTTTAAAATATTCCCTAAAGGACCAGCCACAATAAAAAGTTTAAATATATTTAATAATAAATAATAAAATAACATAAAAATACTAAATATCTATTTACAATAAACACCAGAGTTTTAGCCACAGCAAATATTAACCAATCTCACTATTTTTCCAGACTGATCTAAAGAAGTATTATTCTCTGGTTATGTATCAGAGCAAGGCAAGATGAAGCAGGTGAGGGATCCTTCATTGTCAGGATTAAAAAAACAGAGTGCTCTGAGACTTTAGTCTTACCTAGTATTTAAACATTATTTTTAGTGATGGATTACAGAATGACATCACATACATCTGGTCATCTGACTTCTGGTTCCCATGCAACCCCACATTGCTAGAACCTGACAGACTTTAGCACCTATGTGTCAATAACACACACACAGAGACTTGCTAAGATCTGCTGCAGCTCATGGAAGTCATAAAATAATTTCAAACCTCCACCCTTCCAGAGTAGCAATTAGTTCAACCCAATGACAATGCAGAAAGCTTCATAGTACAGACTTTTTTGTCTCTGGCTGCATTGAGAACTGTAAGATAACATCTTTATGGCCTAGATTAAGTAATTTAATCTCTTACTATAGTCCAAAGTCAGATGGCTTGAGATTAACCTCTTCTCTTCCAGTATCCTCTGTTAAAACATTTAGATTTAAACAGTTACAATAATACATGTATGTTTCTTTTTCTGTACAGCAGGTCACACTGTTAGCACATTTTTAGCACAAGCAGCTTTACAAACACATTTTCAAAACAAGCATCTGTACAAATCAGTTTGATATACAAATGACATATAATTCTTTACAAAATCCCAGCTAGCTGTGCTGGCATATGTTACACATCCACTGCCCTACATCTCCTGGCATGGCTGGGAATACCTCACATCATCACAGAGGGGTTGGTAGAATTAGTAATGGATGGGGCACAGGGGAACATGCAATAAGAATGACACAGGGTACCCCCCAAAAAGACTGCCCTTCCCCTCTTGAAGCCAGCACTCTTGCTGGATCTGTGGTCTCCACTCTGTATTCTACAATAGGAATGAGTTTCCAGACATGTGCCCCAGCCCCACCCCCTACAGTAAAATTAGTTGACCAAGATGCATCACTCCTTTTCCTCCTCACCATCTCCAATGGGGTCTCAAACTACTGTTTGAACTTTGGTCACCTGGGTCATAATGTGGGCTTATTCCATCTACACCAGTGGAGTTAGTGGGATTCATTAAGTTCCCATAATTAGCCTTTGTTTTTTGTTGTGTCTGGATTTTTTCCATTTTAAGGTGCTGAGTATGAATCTTTGTTCTCATATCTTATTTCGAGTAAAGGAATTACCCAGGCTTTGGGGACTGGTTGTTACTTCCATCATTTGGAATTCATTAGATGCTCATTTCAATGGCCCTAGTCATACTAGAAAAAAATACTTAATTAGATTCCGTACTTTATACCAGTGATTTTCTGTTAACATCATTGTCACGTGATCATCTTCATCTAGACAGTTTTTTTTTCATGTTTATCTATTTTTTGTGATTTATAAACCTTCTGTCCAATAACCCTTTAATGTTTGATATACTTTTTATTTATTTATTTGTTCCATTTGTTTACTGGGAAAGTCCAACTGGGCAAATAAACTCCTTTTCAGTGGCAGGTTGGGAGAAAAACTCCACAAGAAATTATAACCATAGTACATATAGAATGCTCAGGTAACATTTGTAGCATTACATACAAAGCTTCAAGAGAAGTATACACAGTAGCACGTATACAACATACAGAATACTCAGGCAACATTAACAGCATTTCATACAAAGCTTAAAGAGAAGTATACACAGTAGTACTTATACAACATACAGAATGCTCAGGTAACAGCAGCATTACATACAAAGCTTCAAGAGCAGTATACACAGTAGTACTTATACAATATAGAACATGCTCAGGTAACATTAGCAGCATTACATACAAAGCTTCAAGAGAAGTATACACAGTAGTAGTAGTAAGAGAAGTATACACAGTAGTAGAAGACAAAAATAAGAGAGCAGAGAAAGTCACTGACATGTATGCATACATAGGAGAGGTAGTTTAGGAAGGGTCTATATCACATTATCGAAATTCCAAAATGTCGAACACCATAAGCTCGACCTTGGAATATCGAAATGTGATATACTCGAATGCTCAGAACAGCGAATTTTTTCCAAGGGAAAAAATTTGCTGTTCTGAGAATACACACACAGAGCACAAGCACACCAAAATACATAATCCACACATACACACTTCACAGAACCCTACACTAAACCGTACATACACTACTAGCTATCCACTTACCTTAACCCAACCCTAACCCTAAGGTCCCTAACTAACGCACACTCATCTTACCCGCTCCCTAACCCTAAGGTCCCTAACTATCACACACTCACCTTGCCCACTCCCTAACCCTAACGTCCCTAACTATGACACACTCACCTTACCTGCTCCCTAACCCTGAGGTCCCTAACTATCGCACACTCACCTTGCCCGCTCCCTAACCCTAAGGTCCCTAACTATCGCACACTCATCTTACCCACTGTCTATCCCTAAGGTCCCTAACTATCACACACTCACCTTACCTTGGTCTGTTCGCACACTTACCTTAACCCGGTCCATCACCTTTGCACCACAGTCGAGGAAATAACAAAGCCACAGAAATGGCCCACTGAATACTTTCCCTAGGAATGTATTCAGTGTTCTGCAGCTTTGCTATTTCAAGCGTTTGCTGAATTGGGGTCGATATTATAACATTCGAAGTTTTCAGACTTTGATGTTATAATATAGACCTGTTTAGGAATAAGGTATCCTGAGGAATAGCAGGTGTATGGTCAGGAGTCAAGCAGGAACAGTTTAATTTATGTTTGAAGATACATGCATTCCTGAGGAGTCTGATTGGAGAGGGAACTGAGTTTCAGAGTTTGTGATGCTATTGGAGTAAAGAACATTTCCTGCTTTGATGTGAGCTTTGTGCATTGAGAGGAGATGTTTGCCAGTAGAATGAAGTTCTCTATTGGTGGAGTGTAGTTGTAATATACTACTAGGGCAAGGCAGTTTTTGGGGTGAAAGACTAATCTGTGTGCAAATAGAAGTGGAGAGCAAGTGAGGAGGTGAGATAGCTCAAACCAATTCAGATGCCTGAAGGCAATACAGTGATGGATGGAGTATGGTTTGTTGCAAGCAACAATGGATATTTTATTGTAGTATTGCTCTGGTTTAGTTGTCAGGATAGACAGGAGGTTGATGAAAATAGGAGGGGCATACAAAATTGTAGGAAATAGGTAGATGGATGCTAATGTTATCCATTTGCTTTCAGTCAGATATTGTTTGGCTCTATATAGCAGACCTAACTACTGATGTATGTTTTGATTTCTTGATGGATGTAGAGGTTGAATGACTTGGTGTCATTAACTACAACCCCTAGTAATTTATTTTTGGAGACCACCTGAATATTTGCGTTATTTATAGAGGTAATCTGAAAGTTAGCCTTGCATTTGGTAGGACACATATGAGTGGAAAGAAGTTTTGCCTTTTTGGGTTTAGTATTAGGTCTTATTTTGCTAGCCATTTTTGTGTGGAAGAGAATTAATCTTGTGTTAGCTGTTGGAGAAGAATGGGACTTTGGGCAGAACAAATAAGGGTTGCAGCAAAGGCGTGTTTTGTGGCAGTTTGTAAAATATTGATAAATATATTAAACAGTAGTGGTCCTAGTACTGAGCCTTGGGAAACAATGTCAGAGACTGGGTGAAAACATAGAGGTGCTAGATTGCCATTTGACAGTTTGGGATCTGTCGTAAGGTACCTGAGCAACCATGAGAGACTGCTGCAGGACAGATAAAGGGAGACTAGCTGATGAAGCAATTTATTATGAGAGATGGTGTCAAAGGCTTTAGACAGGTCCAAGTAAAGGGCAGATACACTATTACCTGTATTGCTAGTATGATTATTGCTGTTAGAGAAGTCTGTTAGTACAGTAGTTGTTTGGTCTAAACCATGATGCGTGTTAGACAGGAGGTTACTGGTAAGAATGTGGTTGAAGAAGTTGACAGTTGATGCATTTTTTCTATAATTTTTGAGAAGACAGAAAGTATGGCTATGGGTCTATATCTGGAAAATCAGTTGTGTTTCCCCTTTTGTGCAGAGGTAGGTTGCATGATTACTTTCACATGGAGGGGACATAAGACTATTTGATGGATCTTTTATTGAGTATTGAGATGGGACGTGCAATGGCATCTGCCGCAGTTTTCAGGTATTCAGTGGGTATGTTATATGCAGCTAGGTTAGAAGGTTTTAGTTTTAGAAGGTGCTTTATAATGATAAAGGTTGGAACAGATGGAGAAAATGTTAAGGTTGCCACCCACTTGGAAGCAAAGCTCGGGTGAATGGTTAGTGTCTGTGTTAAGCAGTGATGTTATGGTGTCGAAGTGAGAGTTAAGTAAAAGAAACAATATTGTCTGGGTGGACATCTTGGTATGATCTGGGCTGCTCTCTTCTACCTGGGGATAAAAGTTTTTTGATGGAGCACCATAAAGTAACAGGATTTTTTGGTGGTTGTTTTTTTAAGTTAACATACTGATATATTTTATCATTTTTTAAGTTTTATTTTGTTTTGATTGCATTATTGCAAGGTGCCTAAAGTTTTGGAGATTTCCCTGAATTTTGTTAACTTGTCACATTTTCCATGTTTTATCCCCATCATGCAATAATGTTTTGTTTGTTGCAAATAGCCAGGGGATAGTGTTTTGTTTGACCCTCTTTCTATGTATGGGTGCCAATTTGTTTAGAATGTTGATGAAGGTAGTATTTAATAGGTGGATTTACTTATCTAGAGGAATGGTTTTCAGAGTACTCCTTTTCATATAGGTAAAAATGATTAAAAAGTTTATTAAAGTTTGTTAGATTTCATACTTCTTAAAAATGATATTTCTTAGGTTGAGGAGCTTTGCATCTAAGGGCAAAGATTGGTAGATGATCACTAAATGTATCTATTAAGGTGCCTGAAGATTAAATTTTATCATATTATTTTATCTGTTAATTTGTTTATCTAGTTCTGTTTATATTACATTGCTGCTATTTTTTAATCTATATGTTAAATGTTATAGCTTTCCTCTTACAACAGGGACATCCATAAATGCCCTATCAGACTTTCAAGTCAGACTGTGTAAATAAGGTGAACATTAAGTCCCAGTTACCCACAATATAACTACTATAATATGAACAGTTGATGCTAATCAGTAGAATTAATCTACCTCCCTTGTTTAAGAGAGCTTAACAGTAATGGATATATGCAAGGGAAAGAGATCTTAGCAGCTCAAATTCATTGTCAGATACATACCAACTAATCATTTTTTAAGATTCTACAGTTTAAGTATCAGACCATAATATTCAGGATTGTACTGAGTAGCTAGACAAATACCCATGACGGATCAGGTGTGTAGTCTGAGTTTACCTGTAACATTTAAGCAAAACCTCAGACCATAAAATCTTGAAGTGTACCTTAGGACATGACACTCATGCAGCATTCTGAACAAGGTTTCACAGTGTGTGAGCATTTGGCAAGGTGCCACCTTGAGCCTGGCTGCTGCAGTTTTGCTGAATGACTGTATGAACAGATAAAGTAACGGGCATTAATATAGACAGAGACAGAGGTGACAAAATGTTTAAGCATATGCATGTTCACATATACAACAAAGGTATATGAAAGGTGAGTAGGAAATAAATATTTTAGAACATCAGTATACACAGTGAAAGTGAGATGTATGCACTAATGAGCATTTCTCATTTAGTTCTACTCATATACTAAGAAAGTGTGCGGAGTAAAAATGAGTGGATGAACAGAAAATAGTTGGCAGTTACAGTACATGAAACCATCTGGATTACAGAAACATTCTGCACTTGTAGTGATATAACCTGCTTAAGGATTAATGATAGCTCAGTTTCATGTCATGTGTAACCTCATTTAGTATGGTCATGTAACCATTAACCCACAATCCCACAATGGCACATGCACTGGTCAAATTTTCTTCCATCTCTGCTCATGGCTCTTACTTTGTAGTTGTATTTTGCACTGTCAGCTCATCTTTTGTTTTCAGTGTAATTTTGTAAATGTGGGCAGATTTTTAGAATGAGCCATGAAATGCCTCAGATGCATCAGACATTTGGCACATCCCTATAAATGTGAGTTCATTTGGATATGATTGCAGGGAACTGTGTTTAAAAGGGCATGCACTATTTTATATAATTAGGGTTTCATGTTTTAGTGATTGAAGTGATAATACATTGGTATGTAACAAGACTTTTCCCTGCTTGATTCCAACAGGCAGGAAATCATATAAATAACAGGGTTCTGTATATGCATGCAGGAAACAAGTCAGAACACATTATATAAGGGTGAATGCACATTATGCAAGGGATTTATCTGTCTTTGTTTGTTGCTATATAGGTTGGGAAAATTATAAAAGGTGGTGCAAATCTGAGTAACCCTGGGTTCCCTACATCATTGCTAATAATATATCACTTCTCTGTACTTTAGAGCAGGAGATTACTTTCTAAACTGACTGATAATCAGCAAACTGTCAAACATTGTGAGGGTCTGCTCTTACTTTCAAACTGCTGGTGATGAAGACTACTTAGGAGGTAAAATGTTCAAAACAAACTTGCAGACTTTACATGATTAAATCATTCAGTAAAATGTGCTATGCACGCACATTCCTGTAGCATCTGTAGTGTGTTACTGCTTACTTCTCATATTTCTGTAAATCAAAGGCAGGTTGTGACTCTCCCTAAGGCAGTAGTATAGGTCCCTAAAATAAAGTGCTTAACAGTTCTGTAGGCAAAATGGTGTAAGAAGGAGAATGCAGGAGCTGACTGAGCTTTCACAAAGGGAAATTGTACCACCCACTTAGAAAGCACAGAGCTTTGTATCTTGGAGTGTGTCTTTTCTCAGCCAGCTTTGTAGCCTGTGACCTCAAATTTGTCATTTCTACCTTATGTGTGTATGTTAGACATTGCAATTCAGTTTACTTTTTTTTCCCGGAAGGGTGGAGGGCTAGCATCAGTTGTACAAAGTAATATCAATGCTTTGCTCATTATAAGAAAAATGGAAAAAAATAGTTCCATTCATGATCAGAATCAGCAAAATGTGAAATTTAGATAGGTCCATGGCATAGCTAGATAAAGTCTTGACTACAACAAAGTTGCCCTATATTGGACTAGCAGCCAGATTTATAAAGATTACCACAAAGTGTACACATAGTGTACACATAGTGTAACACTTAGGCTGAGTGAATAGACATCACAAGCATTGTGGTAGGGCTGTTTTTGTATTCAGAAAGTGTACACTTTAGGGTAACCTTTATGAATCTGGCCTATGGTCTTCATAGTAATATACTAGGCTATCGGTCTGTAGACTGTTACAAGTCTAGCTAATAACCAGAGGTCAGAACAAAACCCTGTGCCTTATATTTGTGAGGTAAAGATCTTAACCATTGTTACACGACCTATTAACATAACAGATGTGCAGAGTGCACCACACATGCTGTCAGCACATAACTGGACAAAGTTTGATACAGACATATCTAGATTTGCCACAGCTTGTGTCCTGGTGTCTCTGTTGTCACAAACTGCAATATCAGCTGTTTTGTGAGTAACCAGGGGTGGGTTTGATATAATGGTAAAGGTCTTTACCTCATACGCACAAGGTACAGGGTTTGATTCTGTCCTCAAGTTGTTGACTAGGCTTAAAATGACCTTTCAGGGTAGATAGCCTAGTATTCACCTATGAATAATAAAACAGATACTAGGTAGTCTATGATACCATCTGTCACAGTATTGTCTCAGTGATCACACACTTATTGCTGTCATGTAAACTGTACATTCCTGAACCAATTCTGTGATAGTCTGTGCAATGATAACCATTATTTAAAATGGACAAACATGCTCCCACAACAACAAGGAAAGAATATCTAGAGGTTTAGTCAGTGGGAGTCAACTCGTAGTCTTCAATTTAGCATCAAAAATCCGCTGTCATATTTGACGATATGAAATGCTTTAAGTCCATGTCTGTGAATAAAGCTACCCAACTTCTAGGCTTACACAGTGTACTAGGGATGCACTAGTACTTGTTAACTTGTATAACACAGTGGCAGCACCTGTCTTAGAACATAATATGTGCTTTTGTTCTTTCAGTCAAACTGAAATCAGTCTGAGAATTAGTATAAAGGAAGTTTACAAAGGTAATCCCATCATTAGTGAATGAGGATTATCAAAGATGGCTGTGTGTACTTGATTTGGAAAGCATTAAGTACAACAGACTTGTCAAAGGTAAACAATATGTAGCATTTAAAATTTCAGTAGATTAATCCATGTGGGCCATGATAGCAATTACATTTGTAAAAAATTATAAATTTTTTTGTGTTGAAAATACAAGAAATAAGACAATGCTGGGTACTTGTTAGAAGAGCTAGACTTATCCCACAACTAATACTGAAGTCATAGAATGAATTTCCTTCTGATCTAAGAGCCTTAGCTTTCATAAATTTAAGACAGATAAAACACATGGGTGGGAACAAGAAAAGTTTGCTCTAATGTCAAGGAAACTGTGCTCATAGAATATCTTTGATCGAGAACACAGGGCCACCTGAATTAATCACCTTAAGTCTAAGGAGCTTTCCAGAATAATTCACGAGGGAATCCAAAAAGGTGCTGGCTGATCTGAAGTGCAAACACCAATTCCACATTCCTCCTTTTATGAAAGGAAGTCAGAATCTATAAAGTAAGCCTGCAGCAGAGTGCTCTAATAGTGTGCAATTTGTTAAGGGGTTCAATCTTTTTTTTGTCCCCCTGCATCATTGTTTGGTACTTTACCTAGCAACTCACTTCCATCACTGGGTGTACCAGCCAACCAACTAACCATCACCAGACCTTCTATGTTTTAGAGCTGTGGGTGGCACAGAGGTTAAGGATATCCTTGGGGTCTGCCTGATTACTTCTGTTGCAGTTAGGGGTATTTTCTTTATGAACTACTCATTCCCCACCCTCTTCCCATGCATTCACTGAAATTCATTCCAGGACTACTCCTCTCATTGGACCACATCTTTCCCCAGGAAGAATCAATAACAAATACTCTCTCTACCAGGATGGGCCCACCCATCCCTCCCTGCCAGTGCCTCTGATGCCTGAGATGTTAATCGAATCTTGGTCACCTGGGCCATAATTAGTTCTTTATCCCTCTACACCATGGTACTGGCTTATTAAGGGAATCCATCTTGTTACAAAAAGAAGCTGCTACTAACTTGGTCAATCAATACTGAAAAGGTTCACAACAGAGATTTAAGTAAACTCTCTCTTTTGCTCCCTTTCTGGACCAGTTCCAAAGGTGATCAGTGTTGATAATCCAGGCTGTCTGGTTGTTGATTATAATATGGCAGTCACAAGTGTTCTGCTTCATATGGCCTTAGTGCATGTATGCCCTAGGCTAGCTAGTCATGTGGCCTCAGTACATTTATGCCCCAGTCTGGCCATGTCTTGTGATTTATGGCTTAGTTCCAAGCTTCTTAAGATGTGCAAACCAGGACAGTAATTACAGTGCATTTCAAATGGGATCACCCTGTTGAAGGACAAGCTTAATTCGGATGCCCATTATGCAGAACACCTAACAAAGAGATCCTATTAGAGGGTAATGTTCTTATTGAAGGACATCTCTGCTGCAACTAGTCATATAATAACTTACCACTAACAGGCTTTTTTCTCAGTTTGAGGATGTTGCATGAATCTTTGTGCACAAGATTGCCAAAATGAGGCAGCTCTTCCCCCAGGGTGCATCTAAAAATGCATAAATGTGGGCAAGTTGGCTTTGTGATGTACATAGCTGGAATTCTGACTTACTGCTGGAAGAATGTCCAAGGGGAAGTGGTGTAGCACGAATGGTGAAATGTAATCTGCAGAGGCATGAGAGACAGTTGGCATGTTTATCACTGTGGCTAATGGTCTCCACCACAAATAATAAGCTTTAATATGTTTGTAGGTCCTTATTAAGCTTGTGGTCAATGGAGGCCATGAAGAAGCTCATCCACATCACCCAATACAGGTGGAAGGCTAACAGTATCTCCATGAAATGGACCGTTTACACATATCCTTAGAAACAATTTGCTGTTATCCATCCAGTCATCCACACACATTTTAAAGGTTGCTAGGGGAATTATTTTGATTGAGAGGTAAGGGCAGCCTGTTCCCGAAGCAAGATATACATTGAGCTAGGTACTTCTCATGCTATCTGGTGGTAGTTTTTTATGTTTTTACACCTTTATTGAATTATCACTTAAGACATAGACAAACAATCCTTTTTAGAAAAGAAAACAAACCATATTAATATATTCAAAGTTAAAAAACATTATACATCACATATATTCTTTTTGGGTCTATATTAGATCACTGAATGCTTAAAAAGCGAATGGTGATTAATCGACCATATGTAAGCCAAAGCTTACAGTGTCGAACTGTCAGAACAGCGATTTTTTTTCCAAGGGAAAAAAATCTCTGTTACAACAAAAAAATAAATAAAAAGCAAAACACTTTAAACATTGCATTACAGTAACGAAGCGACCAAGCGAATTCTTTCCCAGGGAAATAATTTGCTTTAAAGATACTTTGATATTTTGCCGTTTCAGTCTTTTAAGTTCAACCAAGATGCATTTGAAAGAATGCGTCTTTGGTCTTCTAATAGGAACCCTTCTTTTTTATATTTATCATAAATTTAGCATTACATAAATTGATCAGTTCCTTCCTTCCCCTAAACTTCACTCCTCCTTTAAAACATTATTCTGCATGTATTGTTCCCACAATTTCTATTGTTTTCTATGTAATTTGCTCCTACCCTTTTTTAAAGATCCCACTTCCATTTTTTTATCTGTGTTACAATATTCAATACTTTAAATACAGTTGGTTTGTACTTTGATTTCCATTTTCTAGTAATTGCTTTTTTGGCAGCCACCAAAATTAAACTTTACAAGGCCTTACTATGTCTAGGCAATTCAGATCCTGTATCCAGGTTAAAAAAAATGTCTTAAATACTCCCATTTGCTTACCCAATATTTCTGACAGAGTACTCTGCAGGGAATTTTTAAAATCTAACAACTCATTACTCCTGAAATAAATGCTCCCAGTTACCTATCACACCTCCAAAATTTACCATCTACCCGAGCAAAAGTTCTTTGAAGTACTTTGCTTGGGGTATAAAAATATCCATGCCCAAGCAAAAAATCCTAAATCTTCTAGACTTTGTTGCATATTTGGGAACCATACACATGCTCTCTCATTGTTTTCTTAACCTCCTCTGATTGATTCTTATTTTATATGCCATATTCCAGCTACTGATTATCCTTTTTTTTAACATCAGCTTCTGTTCTAGCTGCAATTAAAAACTCTACCAGAGCAGGTCTTTCACTTAGGATTTCCCCCTATCTTTCTCTTTGCCTGTACTCATATATCAATCCCTGATAAGGGAGGTAGTCTCTAGAATGCAGTCCAAATGTCTTCTTGGCTTCTTCCCTTTCTATTACTTTTCTCTTTCTTGATATTTGCTCCCAATACCTTGGTTCCTTTGCCAGTTTTTTCCAGTAAATTCCAGCCCACTCTTGCCTGTTCTCTGTCATCTCTATTTGTAAAATCTCCTTTCTCCATTCTCATGTTGCCTTAGTTCTTAGGATGCTTTCTGTTATTTTATGAATATAATATTCTTGGTGGCTATTGTTATTCTACTTAAGGATCTACACCCAAAATCCCACTCTCACCTTATTTCTTGAATTCCTCTTCCCCTGCTTCATAGTAATCCCTTTTTACTTTGAATTACAGATTTCTGCTTGTGTTGCATATATGGGCCTTAACTATGTAGCTCTAAAATATCTCTTCAAATCAGGTAATCATAATCTACCTTGTTTTATTGGAAGGATCAACTTATCCCACTTGACTCTTGCCCTGTTCCCTCATAGATAAAATCCTCCATCTCTTTAATAATTACTGTCCATAACTTTTCTTCTGCTTTAAAAAAATATGCCTGACATATATATAAAACTAAAGGGACTAAAACATTTTTCACTGCTTATATTTTGCTATCCAAATCCATAAACAAAAGCTTCTAGTTTCTCAGTTTTTGTAATCCACAAATAAGCCAAAAAAGGTCCATAAAGCACTGAAACCAAATAAAAAGTAAAGAATAACCACAGAGGGTCCACAATAAAGCATAAGGACAGCTGTTACTTCAGATGTTTAATAAGCATATTCTCTCCACAGTATAGGATAGCACAGCACATAAACGCATTAACGATCCATAGAAACAGTACGTTTTTGTTTTAAAACTTCGTCAGATGTGGGCTGGTTGACATACTACAAGCATTTAAAGGCTTAACAAACAAGGTTGGTCCAATCAAAACACATTAATAAAGACATACCAGTTGAAGCTGATTTTAAAAAAAACATTAAAAAATTATTTTGTTTTGATTTGTTTTATTTTTTTTTAATTATAGTAGTTTCAATGAATTAAACAGGTCTGTTTTAACATTTAGGGGAAGATTCTGCAATTATACATCAAGTATATCTTTCATTTTTTATTTGCAGTTTTTATTTGCATTGTTCTTGACTATTTTTACCTTGGTTTTAATGTTTTTTTTTTAAATCAGCTTCAACTGATATGCCTTGATTAATGTGTTTTGATTGGACCAACCTTGATTGTTAAACCTTTAAATGCTTGTAGTATGTCAACCAGCCCACATCTGATGAAGTTTTAAAACAAAAATGTACTGTTGGAGCGTTAATGTGTTTATGTGCTGTGCTGTCCTATACTGTGGAGTGAATATCCTTATTAAACATCTGAAGTAACAGCTGTCCTTACGCTTTATTGTGGACCCTCCGAGGTTCTTTTTTACTTTTCTCAGTTTTTGTATTATCTTTTGTTTATATCCTTAGCTGCCATAACAGAATACTTTTAAAGCCATAGTCTTAAGTACTTCATTTTATCATGTCCCCATAAATATGGGTATTGCTAGACCAGTTCATAATTTACAGCTATAGCCTTTGTTTTATCTTCATTAATTTTATATCCTGAAAAGACCTGAAACTGTCTCAAAGATGTTCCACAACACTGAGATGTCCTTTTCTGGCTTTATCAGGTACAAAATTGCATTGTCTACAAATAAAGCCAACTTTTCTTGATTACAATACTAATTATATTCATGCATTTTCAAGCCTGTTATTTTCTTTGCCAATGACTCTAAATATAAAGCAAATAACAAAGGGAAAAAGACACCCTGCCTGTTTTTTTTTTCTGTTCAAAAACAATTTGCCAAAAATAAACCTTTACATTTTAATTTTTTGCCTCCAATCCGTCATATAGCCTTCTAATTAACATTGTTATTGTATCAGAAAATGCAAATGCTTTCATTTCCCTACTCATAAAATCCCAGCTTACTCTGTTGAATGCTTTCTCTGCATCAAGATCCACCATCACCAGTGGTATTTTCTTACATTCTACTTCCCTCTGAATCATTATTGTTCTATAATGTTGTCAAATGTTTTCCTCTCCTCCACGAAACCGCACTGATCCATAGCTCTCAGTTTTGGCAACACCTTTGCCATTCTTTTAACTATTATAGACATAAACATTTTATAATTGTGGTTTAAAATTGCAATGAGCTGATATGAAGCTGGGTTTGATGGGTCTTTACCATCTTTGGGTTAGCCATTACAGCTTTCTTCCAGGATGCTGGTGCTTCCCTTCCTTTTAATATACTGTTAAACAAAACCTTCTAGATCTTTATCAATTTCTTCCCTCCTCGCTTTATACTTCTACAGGTATAACATCTATTCCTGGAGACTTTTCTGCAGATTTATTGTACATCACTGTATTTATTTCATCTCTTCCTATCTTACCTATTAAATGTTGAGCCTCATCTGCTTCTAACCTTGGCACACGTAAGTCTTCCATAAATATTTCCATTTGACATCTTTCTTGATTTCCACATTTCTCTGCTTTATACAAATTTTCATAAAATCTCCAAAATATCACTAATACTTTTACAGGATCTCTGGGTATTTTTCTTGTTATAGGCTCTCTAAGTTTGGAGACAACACTTTCTACTTTCTGTTGCCTAAGTCATTGTGCTAAAAGTTTTTGTCATATGGGATCATTATCAAAAGACAGTTGCTTAACAGCAATCTTTTAAAACTCATGATTATTATCCAAATACTCAGTTATTTTCTCTTTGGCCCTCTGCAATTGTGCCTGTTCTTGCTCTGTGAGATTCCCCTTATTTTGTAATACTTTAACCTTTTTCATTTCCTCTAAATAATTTCTGTTAATTCTTAACCATATCTCTTTTAATTTTATTTCTATCCTGTTGTTAAACTCTACTTTCATGTTATCCCACTCACTAGTTATAACTTCTGAAGAAGTTTGTCTTTCCTAATAATGAATAATTTTCACTACTATTACTTAAATTCTTCTCTTTTTAACAGGTAGGTGGGGGAAGCACCAGTGTTTTATTTTTACTTCATTACCCTACATTTGTATATTAGTTGTTATTGGCACATAATCTGCAATAGTTATTGGATGTGTGTCTAAGATTTCAATCAAATTCACATGTTTTGTGAAATATAATTTCTGTGTAGTCTAGCCCAATTATTGTACCTTGGGAATAATATGTACATTCTCTCTGAGTTCTGACTACTGAATTCACAAATTTGATATCAGATGTTTTCATAACTTTCCTTAGAAATTGACCCTCTTTTGTTATATGTTCCCTTCTAGGTCTCTCAGATATACCCTCACTGTTGCAAATCAAATTCCAGTCATCCCCATCTATAAGTAGTATTCCTTTCTGAAAGCTAATTACTTATCTCTATATCAGTTTTAGGTGTAATGTAAACACATCCCAAAGTAATCTTCCTCCCTTGCCAGTAACCCACAACTACACCTCTACCATTATTATCTTTTTTTCCCTCTTTTATCACTGTTGGAGGTCCTCTAGCAATTAATATAAGTAGTACCTTTTCCTTTGTCCCTGATACTCTACTGGATATCCCTCATGAAATCCTTTCTTTGTCAACCTCACATGCTCATTTCTTTCCAAGTGTGTCTGTATCATTGTGATGTGCACTCTGCAATATAATTCAGTACTCTTTCCTTTTGCCTATATCTGGGAGGCCATTCACATTTCAAAATAATATGTTTAGTGTAGTCATTATTATAATAAGTTGTTATTCCTATCTATTATATATAACAGCTTTTTTAAATGTCCATTTCCAGCTTTTGTATTACATGCACCCTATAATGTTTGTCAGTTTAACCTTTTATACAGTTGTTTCTTGGCATGTCCATTTGAACCTATGTTACATTTTACAAGACATTATGTTTTAATAAAAACCCTCAAAAAAAAAAAACAACCCCTGGAAGCTATTAACTTAAAACAAACTCAAAAAAACGATGTACATCTTCAAATAATGAAGTTTAACCCTCCTGATAGGAACAATTGTCCCAAATCAGCAGTGACACACATAGACAAAATCTTACCTAAAATTAAGGTTATCATTCTATGATGCATGTTACAGACTGTGCTCCTACTTACACTAATTGCTGTATGTTCTTGTCTGATCTTTATTCCCCACCCAGATGTGAAAAACAGCTTGTATGTTTTTCAGAAACCATCAACTTTTAGCCTTAAAAAGTCTTTTATTGCAGCTTGTCTCCATGGAAACCTAAAAATAAAATGTGCATCTTTCCTCAGCTGTAGACTTCTCAAACTGAACATTTATTTGCTAAAAGAAAGCTTTTCATCGCATTCAGTCTTCTCTTATTTACTTACTCACACACACACACACACACACACACACACACACACGCACACGCACACGCACACACACACACACACACACACACACACACACACACACACACACACACACACACACAAACGTATTAGATTAAGGCAAGGCCAATCTAGACATTCACCTATGCAAAAGTAAGAGAAAACATACCAACCCTACATATAGTATAATCTGTGCACCTTTACACCCCATTCCCCATCTCAACAACCCACGATTACATAAAATTAACTTAAACATGTTTTTGTCCAGCCTTTCTTCTCTTTTTGCATTGTAATGCCTACACTTCTTAACACTAAAGAAGAAGAAAAAAACATTTGCTTACTTTATCACATACAATAACCACACATACTTTACTATATAACATGCAATTTATATCATAAACTGTTTTATACAAATACTGTTAAGAACAAAGGTTGTTTTGCTTGCAGTTACTTTTCTTCCTTCTTTTTCACTTTTTTTCCTTTTAGTGCCCTTCCAAGCATTAATGGCATGAAGTTAGGTATATGCCTGTCAGTCCTCCAACAAGTTTAACAAAGTCAACAAAAAAATTAATCTTTCTCAGCCCTTTTTTCTTGTAAAACCATATTTCACAAATGTGATTCATGTGCTTTATAGTCTTACATTTATTTACTTATTTCAGCTTTGCTGGTCTTCTTCATGTTCATCTCCATCTCCATCCCCAAACCCAGACTCTGGTTCAAGTCCAAGGTACTCCTGATTCTTCTACGCAACTCCTGTGCTTTTTTCTGTCTCTCAAGCATTTTCCTCTGGAACATTGGAATACTTTTCACTGATAGAGTCTGTCTATGAGCCTTACAATCAGAATAATGAAAATCAATGTCCCCATATGTTTGATAGCTTATTCCTTTTTTAACAAATAGCCTATTCTGCATCAAAAAATATCTTTAATCCTCCAGGAAAAAATGCTCTGTAGACAGCTGGATACAGCAGCTTGAATCTCACACCTGTCTCTTGACATTCCTTAACTGCTGGGATAAATTTGCTTCTTTTCTGCCTGGTGTTCAGTGAGTAATCATTTTCCACAAACACTGTACTGTCTCCCACTTTTAATACTTTTCCCTTCTACCACACTTGTGTTGGATCAACTCTTTCTGCAGGTATGATTGCATCTTTACTAATACAGGTCTTGGCTGCATTCTCATGGCCAGGTTTGGAGCATACATATGATGTGCCCTTTCAGTTAATAAATCCTGGTATGGAATACCAGTCAAGCTGCTTATTTGTGCTTTCATAAAATTAATACAGTCTGTTTCTTCTAATTTCTTTGGTGCAGCAGAAAATCTCATGTTTTGTTTGTGTGCACTCTTTCCTAACTCTACTATTTTTTGAAACAGCTCTTCTTGAGCAGTCTCATACTCAGACTTTTCTTCATTTTGACCTCTGATTTTTGCAGTTTTATCAGTTTATCTGAATAGCTGTTTTAAAGTTTCTTCCATTTTTTTCAGTCTTTTTATTTGAGTTGATATATGCCTTCAATGTTTCAATTATTTTAATCAACTCTGAGCACATTTGATTTACCTTTTCCTCTAAATTACTGGAAACCACCTCTTGTACCAAAGCTGGAGCTCAACTGCTTTTTGCTGAACAGCTGCAGGATTCTTCACAGTCAGTGTTTTCTCTTCACATTTTCTAGTTGATTTTCTTTCAGGTTCTCTAAATCTCTTTTTGCTGGCATCCAAACAATGTACTTACTAGCCAGTAACTCAGTGTTATTAAAACAGGCAGAATTACTGGCTGTTGTCAATCAGTTTCTTTTTTCACACTGTGAGAGCTGAAATGAAGCTGTTGAGCATTATGCAGCCATCTTGGAAATCTGATATCTGATGTTACTAATGTGATAGTGCAGGTTTAGATCTCAATTTGCTTTACCACTTGTTCTATAGAAGTGAAGGAGTTCAAATGCCTATGGGACTTTCATAGCATAAAAAGCTAAGCAGTTATCACCATATCACCCTCTAGGAGTCGGTATGAAACTATGTAGAGGAACATAGCTTTTAGACTATCAGAGTAACCAAGCCTGAAACCTGAGGTCATTTTGGGGAGGAAATGCTGAGGTTTCTCAAGCTGGTTTAGCTGCTTGGCAATGTACATGCAGAAAGGTCCATTAGATTCAGTGATGGACCTCATAGGGAATGGGTACGGTGGGACTATATCTTTCTTTAACCTCAAGGAGCCACCATGAAGGATAAGCTGTGCAAGTTAGATGGCTTTTCTAACCATCACAGAGATGCACTGGTCAAAGGAGAGTCTGTTACCAACATTTATGCTCAAGTTCTTGATGACTGCATTTGTTTTACATTTTAGAAACTTTCCGCCTTCAACACTCCTTTCTTAATTATAATGGGCTAATGCAGTTTTAAATTATCTTCCAAAAAGAATGTTGTTTATACACCTACTGAGGCACCTGAGGCACCTTATTTCTTTCTGTTAATGGATACTTATACTGACTCAACAAAATCTCCAAAAGAGTAGTTAATTTAATATACATAATCAATAACTTAAGTCAAGCTATGACAGCTTAGTGGCAACCTATAAGAAGTTCAAAACTCAATGCTCAGAGTCACAGAACTCCAAAATTAAGTGTGATTGTTTTAACAGCAAAATTCAAAACTTGCTGTTAGACATTAAAAATGTTACCTGCAGGGGCAACACCCTCTGCATCTTTGATATGGGGAAGGGGCTGCACCATCATACCCACACTATTAATATATTCTCATTCTGAGATCACTGTACCTCAAAGAATATGGAATTGTCTGAGACATATCAGTTTTGTAATTAGTATATACTTCTGTCTTACCACATGTATGTTTTCCCAGTTGCAAGGATCACACTTATTGTCCTTGAATATGAAATAGAAACCCTAGCTTTGTAGTCGCTGTCATTATAAACTATTGAAATGAAACATTCCTTGAAAGATTTAAAAGCTTCAAACAATAAATAACCAATTTACCCACTTCTCTCACAATTGTATTCACTACTGCAGGATATAAATATTTTGGATGCTAAGATGGGTGGGGTGGGGTAAAGTGATGTAAAACATCTAAAACAGAAGACAATTGATATCAAGTCCAAGTCATGATATTGCAACTTGCATTTTTTGAGAATTCTCAAACACCTTGATTCACATCAAAGACTCGAAGTATCCATATAGGCCAAGCTTGCTGAGTTATTTCATAAGGAGAATTCATATACTTCTACTATGTTCTAACTGAACTTGGTTCACTGAGCTTCTCCCCCTAAACTTGGTGTGACTACACTAGTTATTGTGGAATGTAGTTCCTTATTTAAAAAAAAAAAAAAAAATACAGTCTTTGCAAAAAATTAATAAAGTAAAGAAATGTATTTGTAGCCAAGTTGTGTCTTCATTTACTGAGCTCTTCTTTCAGAATGGGTCTATATTACCGTGTTGAAAAACATGTTCGCCGAACACGTCTTAGTGTCAAAAACCCAAACGGCCAAGTTATCAACTTTTTTCCTCAGGAGGAAAAAAAATCACTTGGCCATCATTAGGGATTTGCCCTTTTCCCCACTGTAGTGTGATCTCAGAGTTGGTATATTTAGTTAGGGGCCTGTGGGTCACAGGTCCCCACATCAGGGGGTGTGGAGGCAAAGGCCCCCACATTTATAGGGTTTGAAAGTGTGTTTTTTTTTCTGTATGACTGAGAAAAATTTTCCCCTGGGAAAAAATTTGCTAACTCAGCCATTCAGGTTTTTGACAAGTTGATATTTCCATGCCAATTAAGACATGATTGGCAAACATGTCTTTCGACATAGTAATATAGACCCTTCAGAACTGGTGGAAAAAAAGAGAGCCCTTATTTCAGTTTGGAAGACTTCATTCTCCAAAATAATTACATCCAAGTTAATTTAACCAGCCATAATGCAATTTAACTATAAAGATTTAAATTTTTCTTTCCAGTCTCCTAAAGAAACAACTAGCCATACTGCAGTTTAACTAAAAATATTTGAATTTTTCTTTCTGTTCCTCTAAAGAAATAGAAGATGAGGTGAAAGTCCTGAACACAGTCACAAGCCGATAACTTTTGTTCAATGTTGTACTTGTAGGAATGTTCCCCTTTCCCCTTTTTAAAATCTAAGTCTATTTTATTGTCATCCCCCTGTTGGTGGTTCTAGCTGCAACTATGAGCTACGTTTATTTTTTATATGGTTTCAAATGTCATTAAGTATAAGTTCATTAAATATACCACTGAATATAACCATGTCACTATAAGTGGAATAATTTATTTAAACTAATTCAGCTTATAAAATTAGATGTATTATTATTACAAGTTCATTTATCTAAGAATAAGTTACAGTTATTGAATCATAAGAAGTGTGTTTATTCAGCTTTTGTTAACTCTGATTGTAATAAAACTGTATTGATAGGTAAAGGCGATTTATATATTGATAGTGATATTTGCATTTTACTTCTTAAGCTACTATACAGAGGAATATGTTTTGTCATAGGAATAATCTATGTAGGATTTGATAAGTACATTTCCTTTTTATTAGATTTAGAAACAGGATTGTTGACTAAAGTAATTAACCTCATTTCTTCTATGCAAAATTCTTCTTTGTTATATAAGTAAAGTCTATATTTGCATGCAGACCAAGATGGGATTTTTTTTCTTCTCTCAAAGGAGAAGAAACAGAATTTAATAACAGAAATTAATGTAAATGGAGAATTTATTAAATATTCTTATTAACTGACTAACATTTTCATTGACTAATACCAACAACTCTTTATGCCAATTCAAAACTATACACTAGTAGATTGGCAACAATGTTTACATAATAAATGTGATGATATTCTTATTTATTCAGATGTACCCATGTCTAAGACCACTGTTTCAGAAACTATTTTGACATTGCCAAGGAATAAAGCCCCTAGCTCCAGCATGTGGGCTAATACATTTTATTTAAAATTTTATTTGTTGCTCATGCCCCCACTTAGCAGATTATCATTTTGTGACAGGTGTTGGGTTTATCCCAGATAAATATTTTGTCATGTCAAGTTTATATTATTATTAAAGCCAAATAAATGACTTACAGAGATAGTTATTGAAGAATATCTTCACTAAATATAGATTATAAATTTTGTGTACAAGCCTTATACATCATATAATAGCTTCCTCAATTTATAAAGCCTTATCAATTTGTTTTTGACAGATATATATCGTCTTCAAATCCAAGCTAAAGTACATTATATTAAATGCTGTTCCTTTGGAATAATTTGATATGTACAATGCTTTTAATAAAATAGAGTATGTTTACATCTTTGCGGTACTTCAATATCTACATCTTCTAATGGATTAAATAAATTCAGTTAAAGCTTTATTTACTAATAATTCCTTTTTATTTCTGTCAATGGCTGCAGCTCAACTCAAAGGTGCCAACATGCCAAGACCTGACAGGGCTGTGCATTGTAACCTACCCTGTTCTTTCTGGCCCTAAACCTTTTCTTACTGAATTGCTTAATAATTTATATATAATACTTATTTACATACAATTGCAGTTTACTTTATTGACATTAGCTTGTGTGATACAAATAAACTGCTGTACAGTTTGAGTGAAGGGCCATTGGTGTGAATGCTGTTTTGGGCAACTTCTAGTTGGTTGGCAGAGGTAAATGGTGGGGCTAGGTGTTTGTGTGCGAGTGTGTGTGTGTATTTTACGATTAAGTTAAGGTTTAGGTAAGGAGATAGATTTAATGTGTCTGCTACTGTGAGTATTTTGGAGTTACAGTAAGGGTTAGGTAAGGGGATAGATTAATGTGTGTGCAAGTATGAGTGCTTTATGGTTAGGTTAAGGGTTAGTTAAGGTGATAGATTCATTGTGTGTGTGTGTGTGTGTGTGTGTGTGTGTGTGTGTGTGTGTGTGTGTGTGTGTGTGTGTGTGTGTGTGCATGTGTGTGCGTGTGTGTCCAGGCTGTCTTGTGAAGTGGTAATGTTACAGAAAGGACTTTTTTAAGGTAAGCTCCATGTTAAGGTTAGGAGCAGTGGCAGGTTAGTAATGCTTGCTAACCCTAACCTTGACCCTAACCCTAACATGCAACTTCCGTTAAAAAGTCCTTTCTATAACACCATCACTATTCAGACAAATTTTAGCTGAATGCATGGTAGAGTTATAGGTAGTACATCAGAAAATGAAACTTGATTCCTTTTTTGCTGTACCATATAGTACTGTTGATATTATGAATGGTTGATGTGTTTATATTGATGTGTTTTGTGTTGATCATTTAACATGTCAGTCAGTCACCATGATATAATCTTATACACAGGGTTGCTAGTGTAAATTTTTTGGTTATGTACATGATATTTTTGTTAATAATATCTCATGTTCATAACTTCTTAGATGCTATTTTTTCATTAGTATACACAGTGACTGTGATCACAGGATACATAATTTGCTGCTACATCCAGCACAAGTAGATGATTCTGATGTTCATTGTTCTGACTCCATTAAATTCCTGGGCTGAGTTTATACCAAAAATGTGGTTCACAGCATTGAGACTCGATTAAATTATGTTTATGGAAAGACTTTGTCTGGTTCGAAGATTTGGTCATTAAAGCACTTTATCTTCTGAGAAAATTAGTCCTCCTAAGCAGAAACTGCTCACAGACCGGACTTTTCATTTGAAATACAATCTGCCTTCTAATGTATTCCTAGTATACAACATTTCATAAAATTTGAAGAACGTTCTTATGGAGAGGGAAAAATATCTCATGCAAACTGTTAATTTTGGATCAGTCTTATTTGGGATTTCAAGTTGCTGACTGAGATTTACATATAATAACTAAATTGTTTATAACTTATAAATAGTGCTGATTTCACTTCCAGTTCACTGAAAGATATTTAATCTGAATTGGTATATAAGATTATCCTACTATTTAAATTAATGGACGCTTCTGTCTCTTCAGATTTTGCAGTTAATCTGTTTATTGAAGTTATTAACTAGAAATAAGCATAACATTGCTAACATACCTTTTTGTTGCTATAAAATTTCAGTGGTATTTTACTTTCTTAGTACCATGCATAAATTGTGTTTATAAGACCATGTTCCTGTAGAATGTTTCTCTTTAAGAACCTAATTCATTTTTTTCAAGGTTCTCTTCATATGTTGTATCATATGCAGTATTTATTATTTATTCTAGAATGAAAACAAATGATAATTGATGGATGAGTCTGTTCCAATAAAAATGTTTCTTGTTAAATGCTATGAAAAAAAAATAGACCATTTTCTTATAATTCAATTGCTTTAGTAACTAGAAAATGAAGACTAGCATTTCGCACAATTTTATAATAGCGATTTTTTTGCAGCTATGAATATCTTACAATGTATTTGATAATTTAGAAACCAAATAATTCAATATACAAATTTACATACTGCTTAACTTTTCATACAAGAATGGCCTGTCTTTGCTTTGATAAACCATACCAGCATGAATGTGGTTCCATAGGTTCTTGGGAACTGACGGACTTTTCCTATAACAAAACAGTTCTGGCAAAAAAACATTTCTGGTTTATCTTCACTTATAAAATGTTTAGTTTTTTTTTTTTTTTTTTACTGGAACTATATTTATTAAGTTTGATAAAACTTTATTTATATTTCCCCTATGCTTTGTAGCTGCCAAGTACTTCCTGATTCCAAACCATGTGATCCTGCATTTTGGGAGGAGAATCAGCTTATTGTGGACAGACATATTTTTGCAGTTTGTAACAAATTTAACAAATAAAGTGACAAAGACTGCAGTACAAACAATCAGTCACTCAGTCAGGCACTCAAACACTAACTCGATAACAAACTGAATAGAAGTTTACTCAAATAAAAAGTAACAAAAGAGAAATGGAGCAAGATGAGATTCCTAGTAAAATGTATAATGCTTGGCCTAAAGGTTAACAACCCAGATACACTTCTTTCTGTGTTGCGTCCAGTAAATACACATCTCAGTAACAACATTAATGGCAGGGGTCTGATTCCTGCAGGTGGGGATTGTGGCTTATGTGTCATGCAAACATCTCAGCTGGCTAGAACTGCCACTCACTTCAACTCCAGGTTTAACACTGTCCATCTTAACCCCTCCAAAAAGTGGTCACTTTTGGGGGAAGTGTTGGTGAATTCTCCTTATAAAATACTGAAAATCATTATAGTTGTATATGTCTGTTACTGAAGAACATGCATAATAACTTACAGCCACATATTCTGTTATTGCTATAGGTTAATGGCCATAATATTTGACCACCATGTGGCCACAGTGGTGATAAAATCCTTTTATGATGCGCAACCTGTAAGTAAGGATATGGCATCTAGGTCCAAAGAGGTCATTACTCCACTGTATTGTACCCTTATTAGACCAGTCATAAAGTACAGTGCTGCCTTTGGGATGTACCTGACCAGGCATATGCAGCAACTAGACTGACCTCAGAGGTTCCTTCTAAAAAGAATACAAGGTGTAACAAACTTGCCTTATGCAGAGTGCCTTAAAGCCCTTTCCTTCTACTCAGTCTCCTATAGATTGCTGAAGGGTGATCTACTTCTGGCTTACAAGGCATCAGCAAAACCCACACTTATGAATCTCCTACATATTCATAAGTTAAAGAGTACCAGAAATACAAGGTCTAGGGAACCAGAACATGCTGGAGAGACAGATATGTCTCCCAGAGGCTGCCCCTCCTATACAACAGGATTCCCATCCATGTGAAGCTGTGTTTGTCTATTATCCAGTTTAAGTGCAACCTTGACCAGTGGATGGAGAATAGGAAACCTACACTGGGACTGGCACTCATGCCCTTTATGGACAGGGTAGATTAAAAATGCTTGGCCCTCACTATCTTATTTGGATAGAGGACATTATTATTCTTTCAAGGAAACTTGGCTAGGCTTAGACAGCCTCCCCCAGTTTGTCAGCCTAGTAACAATCTATGAATCTATATAACACTGTCATAAATAGTAGTATGCCATGGGTGTATCACTCTTAGGAGGAAAACTAGAGGTATGTGAGCCACTGCAACGATAGCCTGCAGTAAAGTATGTTTGAGTATGGTATACCTTAGGTTCATAAGTTCATAGATTAGTACTAGGCTAACTGCCCTTGTGGGCCATTTTAAGCCTAGCCAATTACCCCATGGGAGAATCAAACCCTGCACCTTGTGTCTGCAAGGTAAACACCTTAACCATTCTGCCACCCCCCCCCACCCTTTACCTTGACTAAATTAGTGCTGAAATGATAAATGTCTATGGAATCGCATAGGCTTCTCCACAAGGCTGAAGCCTGACTTGTATTTGAGACTAGGTACTGCAGGCAGTGCATGGTGAGAAGCCAGTTACCTGCAGTACTGAGTTCCATATACAGGTTTACCTCTACTGCAGGCTTCAAAAGTTGGGGGGTGGGGGCTTGGGACCACAGACATGCATTGTTCAATATTGTGTGAGCCATTCCCCCAAACTCATGTGGAAATGGTTTTCAGTATTTTGTTTTCAAAATAGAATTAATTTCTTGATAGACTAGAGTCTATGCAAGCCTGTCCTTCATCTTGCATGGAAAGAATGCATATATGATGGCCATGACACCCTAGTGGTGGATCTCTTGTACTGGACAGCTTCAATGCCATGCAGCACCATGTATATGCCAGACCCATGCAGGTGGAGATGCTGCTCCAGAGAGCATTAACCATGCTCAGTTACCCACAATGTCCTTAGGTACATTTGGGCTACGCTCAGAATAGTTAATGAGATTCAATGACATAGAATGTTACAGAATGTCAGTACTTGTTCCTGGCACAGCAAGACTATCTTCAGTTTAATACCTCAATCTATTAAAATGCATGCTGTTTCAGAAGGTACTGCCAGATGACACTGAATTAGGGAGTAACTGGACAGCTACTCAGCATACAGTACATACAAACCAGTTTTTTAAACCTAATATACTTATAGCTCCACTGCATGATATGTTAGATTGGTAGTACTAGGCTAACTGCTTTTGTGGGTCATTTTAAGTCTAGCCAATTATCCCATGTGAGAATCAAGCCCTGCACCTTGTATCTGCAAAGTAAACACCTTAACCATTATGCAAACCTAGCTAAACTAATAACTACATATTTTCTAATCAGAACGCCCACTTCATATGATGAGAGCATGATTGTAAAAAAATTGCACACGATCTTTAAGTGTTTCTTATACTAACAATTCTGATTTTTGTATCGTTATTTTTTTCTTATACTGATTATAAAGAATTCAAGAAATTAGTTTAATCTCTATGAGCAATCCATTGTGAAATAGGGTTGCCACCTTTTCAAATGCACAAAGTGGGACATTTGTGTTAGGAACTTCGGATTTTGCAGGGCAAAACATACCCTCGGCCAGTACAAAGGACAGCAATTTACTTTTTGCCAGAATAGCAACTTATTCTTGTAGCATTTGAGTTGCTTATTCTGTTTATTATAATATTTTGGTGTTTCAGATACAAAATAACTGTTTTATGCTACTATTAAAGAAGATATAGGAAATATTTTTGTCCTAAGATATCAGGACATTTGCCATTTGTTCAGTTTGTTTGCAGGACACAACTGGCCAAAGAGGGACTGTCCCTCGCAAAGTGGGACAGGTGGTAACCCTATTGTGAAACTGACCCAGGGCAGTCCTGGTTGATAATGTTCTGCCATTATTATCTGATAAAGTTATTTAACTGAGTGTCCATTTTATTCTGAGAGAAAACAGTGGGGTTTCCTTACGTCCTCAGAGAGGTTACCTCCTTTTTCATAAAACCATTTTTGCATTTGTTCAATTTAGAGGTTATTTTTCACTCCCAACAGCTGATCATCAGCTGCCACCTGCTCCTCCCCTCATTCAATTGGTCTATTGGCCTCCCTTAGGCTTAAACTGACCTATGTCTGAGGTCAGTGAGGAGACTGAAGATACTGGTACAATGTCATACAGCTGTTGTTGAATATACCCTAACTTCTATCACCCTGTGGCAACCTTGCAATCTCTACAATCATTGCCTTTAGGACTTTCATACATGTACAAACATCCAACTAAGCAGCACACCACGTATGCAGCAGGGAACTTACTGGGCCCTTAATGCTGCTTATCCCAGTAAGCCTAGTCTGCCTTCCTTCCTCCAGAAAGGCTAGCCAGTGTCAGCTGCTCACTCCCATCCTCTCTCTGTGGCTCCTCTTGTGCCCATACCACTAATTAAACATGGGTGGTCTATGACACAGTAGGAGTTTTATCCCTCTGCGCTGCAAAGCCACTCAGTTTAGAGGCCATTGACCAGTATTGATTGTATTTCCATTGAAATCCCATGACATCCGTGATCCTCGATTGTCTGGTTTTAGATCTAGGTGAAGTACTGAGATTTCCATAACTTAAATAGCCAGTAACCAGCTTACAGTGAAAGATCAATTTTTTTTTATTCAGTTTTGGTTTTCCTTGCTCTCTCTGCAGCTTTTGATATGGTAAGCAATATAATCTTTATACAGCTTTTCTGACCTCATTGTGGACTAACTTCTATAGTACTCTAATGGTTTGCTTGTTACCTTTCAGGTCATGCTCAGCATGTGGTTTATGCAGTTAACTCTTACTGTAGCCACCTGATAATGGTAGAATTCCTTAGGCTCCTATCTTGTCACTTATTTTGTTTGAGGTGTATATGCTGCAAGTGGAAGAGGTAGTGAATGTAAAAGAAATTAGTTATCACTGCTATGCTAATAATAACCAGCTATACCTCTCCTTTCCAAGTGCAGAGTTTTGCTGTGCAGACTGTACCACTTTAGAAGTTTGCTTAGATGACAGTCTTGAGCTGACTTGAACTCAATCCTGCAGACACAGAAGTAATGCTTTCACATGCCACTCCCTGTACTTCATGGGCTTGTTCCTTTCCTGCTTACTTTTTTCCATGGAAAATTATTTGGAATTTACCTCTTCTGTGCAAGATGTGGGTATGACAGGATAATCTTATGCAACAAATGTTACCTGTAGTGAAGGTATCCTATTTCTATTATAAAAATATCACCCAGATCAAACATCTATTTCCTTCCTGTAATCTTATGACAGTGGTTCATGCCCTCTAATTTTTTTTCACGAAACACTGTAGCATCCTTTATTCCTAGCATGTGGCTAGTGACCTGGAGTGGCTGTAGGTCATTCAGATTTCAGCTGACAGACTTTTGGTCAGATTTCCCCACCACAGTGGCATTAATCCCCTGCTGTGAGACCCACACTTGTTACCAGCCTGCTGCCATGCTAGTGCTTAAAAGCCTGCTTTTGACTGTTTGGGTCCTGCAAAGTCTGGCTGCTGTCACTGTCCAAAATCCCCGCTCCCCTCTCAACTGTTGCATCCTTTAAGATCATCTGGGAGGAGCTGGTAGTTGTCCTTAGGACCCATTTTAAGATATCTGGTAAGCTCTCTTTTGTCTGCTTAGCTCCAGTACTGCTGAATTAGTCCCCAGTCCTGTAGAGTCAGTTGCCATCCTTGATATGGATGTGTTATTTTGAGGTCTTCTTTTCAAGGTCCCTTCAGTTCTATCTCTGCACGAAAGTCTATTTTAATCCACGTAGAGACACTGTTCTTATGTTTTGTGATTTACCTATTCTGTCTTTTCTAACCTAGGGCAGTTGTTAAACAGAATTCTTTGCATTTATTATAATTATTTTATGTTTCTCATATTCATTGCCTTGCTGTGGGCATTTAAACATTAAGGTACATACATACTAAATAAGCAAACATTGTTACTTAAAGAAGCTTGTTAAAGCAAACTGCTCTAGTATAGGAGTGAGTGATTTTGCTGCCTCACTTTTTACTTTCATTTGGTTTGTATGAGGGCATAGAGTCTGAGGGATTGTTGCCTAGGCCTGAGCTTGAAAGCTAAGGTTTCAGTGAATAGAAGCTTAGCAGCAGTATCATATGCACACACGGGAAGATGCAAAGACAGGTGTAACCATCTTTGTATCAGCATGGCTGTGTATAAAACTTCAGAAGTGGCTTCTCTGGCTGTTTGCCATACCAAAACAGATGTGCTGTAAAACTCATGGACAGTTACAAGAAGAATTCAAATTGCTACTTTGAGTTAGACCTGTTTGGGAAATTATTTTTTATCCCCACTGTTTTATGGTAGTGGCATTGTTTTTGAAAATTCAGACCTTACATTTCATTTTTTGATTTCTGCTTGCCACGGACTTCAACAAGACACCATTGTGTTAAATGCTAAGTGCAGTCCTCTGCTTATAAATGAATTTAAATAACATCATTGGAAGTTAATCTTCTTTTTAATAAAGTGATGTTTGACATTTTCATTGGTCTTTAGCATACATTGCTTAGTAAATTTAATTTTGATGATTTGAATGGTTCAGGTTGCAAAAATAAATATTTAAAAGTTGATTTTGGCAGACATTGGCATTAATGCAAATTGCTTTCTATTCAAATTTCCTTTATAGCCTTACAAACATTCACTGCTAAACTCAGCATTTATCTGTATTCTGCTTGGTTACTTTGGCACTCGCAGGTTTGTAAATAAAATATTTCCAGTAATTGTGTTTTGTTTGCATTACTATACATTTGCTCATCTACTTTTTTGTTTTATGACTTTTACAAGGTTTCAAATATAATATCCAAGTAACTGTAGATAAAGAGCTGTTGCAGTTCATTTCCAAATGTACAATTTTAAGACACTATACATACATATGAAATGCTTACTGCACATAGAATATGTGAAATTATGAACACTGTGATAAGTGTTTGTACTTATCAGCACTAGAAGGTACAAAATGATTCTGGATTTGTTTCTCTTGATAGAACTTCCCTTTATCTAGGATGGTTTTAACAGCATAACAGATTAGTAATCAATATATCAACAGCACACACACACACACACACACACACACACACACACACACACACACACACACACACACACACACACACACACACACACACACACATGCACACACACGCACGCACGCACACACACACACAGTGTCAATATCCCTTACTTCAATCCCATAGTGCAACCACTCATACAGGCAGACAGACCGACAGATATAAACAGACATACCTACACACTTATTCATTCAGCTGCCTTCATGCTCCTACAGAGACAAACAGATAGACACGCACACACACGTCCCCAATATACGTATATATATCATGATGATTCCCATTTGAGTGAATAGCTGAATGCCATAAAAAGACAGCATTTACTTTTTCCTCCTCAAAGAAAATGTGAAAAGAGCAGAGTGATGCTGAAAAAATAGGAACCACTGCCATTTTGGGGGGAGAGCACATGTCTAATTAACATTAGCAATTCCTCCAGATTGATGCAATAGCATGCAGCTTCCCAAGTGAAACCACCCTCCATGGAACAGCCCCCAACAGGGGATAACCATATTGGGATCCCGATCCATTAACTGGAAAGGCTTACTGTGATATGAAAATCTTCCATACTAAAGCTTCTGCATTGCGGTAAGCCTTTCTGATTCCCCAGGTATGTGTTTAATAATTTAGATGTGCATTCCAGAAGAAAATTTAGAACCAGTGGTATGGAGGATCTGTAACTGAAAACTTTATTTCTAAACAATGTTGTAGATGACTTTAAAAAAGTACTTGATTACAGAAAAGTATATAATGGAACATGGAATCTGAAGAGTTTTGGTTTCTCTTGAAATAGAAGAAGGGACACAATACATTTTTCAAAGCGTTTTTATGATGAATGGCAAGAAAGATAAAGTTAAATACCGGGGACAGCTCAAGGCATGTTTTTTTCATAGTGGAGACAGAACTCATTTGATACAAAACTACATAAAAATAGATTCTCCCAATGTGGAGAATATGGACAGTCTATAAAGGAATATAAAACTGTAGGAAGGAATTGTAATGAAGGCCACATATGGTTCAACTGTCAAATATTGCAAGATGAAGTAAAATGCTGATAGTACTGAAAATACAGTAAACAATGAAATTGTTGAAATTAATAATCTGCAAATTGAAGACAAAAAATTATTTTATTTATTTATTTATTTATTTTTTTTAACATTTGTTGACCAGGAAAGTCTGACTAGGACAGAGCCTATTTTCAACGGAGGCTCGGGGAAAAACATTCCAGACACATGTCTTTGGAATGTTTGAGGAAACCAGAGTACCCAGAGGAAACCACACGAATGCAGGGAGGACATGCAAACTCCGCACAGAAGGCACCCCAGCCGACAATCAAACCGGAGAACCTCTAGCTATGAATTGACAATGTTAACCGCTGTTCAAAGTGATGTTATGAGTGACAAAAATCAATAAAAATAATATTACTACAAAATGTAGTAGTAGAAAATAACGTTTTTATTTTTATTTATTTATTTTACATTTGTTGACCGGGCTAGTCTAACTGGATACATGTCCATTTTCAGTAGAGGTCTTGGGAGAAAAGCTCCAAGACACTTACAAAATACAATAAAGAAGGAAATAACAGTAAAGATACATACAAAATACAAAATAAAAATTGTAGTTAGAACTAAAAAATAAATTTTTTTTTTCTTCAAAAAAAAAATAGCAAATAGTTTAACATTGTTAGAGAAATACTAATAATAATTTGTTATGGTGATGAAAGGAGAATGGAATTACATTTAGAAACACAGAATATATATGCTGTATTTCAATGTAATAATGAAGAAGAAAGTGTAATAGAAGGAGAAGATGGCAAATATATTGGAATAGGGTGAAAAAGGAAATTGCAAACAAGGGTATCGATACAAAAAGGATAAGGTTAATGTAAATGTAGTGGTTATGAATGTGAACAGTATCAAAAATGAAGAATGAAGATTATTAGTATGGTGACTGGTGTTATAGTGTAGACACAGATATCATATGTTTAGATGACAACTCTTCTACAAGTAGTCAAGGTGAAATTCATCAGGTGTCCATAGCCTGAAGAAAATAAAAACTGAAGAGCACATTGATTTCTGTTTACTAAATGAATCATTGCCATTGTGATTTCTAAATATACACCACTATTGATTCACTTGTTTTGGAAGATCTCTCCCTTCTTTGATTCAGTGCAACTGAGGTATTAGTATATATAAGTTTGGGGAGTGTGGGGGGCTTGCCCTCCACAATGGGGGTGCAGAGGATCTTGTCTCCTGTAAAAATGCTTAAAGTTAATTTTTTCACTCTTCTATGTTTTGGGCATTATTTTTCAATGTTTCAGTTCCTCAGCATAGTGGACCTCAACATTTCATAGTAGAAACTTTGAAAACTTTTGAACATAGAACAAAAACGAACAACTTCTAAGGCTATGACAGAAATATTATATGGAGTTTTGGTAAAGATGTATATTTGGAAATAGCAATATTAGTAAAAAAAAAAAGGTAAATGTTAAATTGATGGATTTTTTTAGTTGGAATTCCAGAGAGGATGGTAATATGTGATATCATAACATGTGAGAAACCAATATGGGTGATAGAGGCATATGCATACACATCTATGGGGGAGGGTGAGAATGACTGAAAAAATTAAACAGTTTGTGTTAATTAACATGGATTTTATAGTGATGGGTGATTTTAACTGCATCCTACGAAAAATGACTGGGGGAATAAGACAATACATGAGAGCGTGTGAGTAAGTAATGAAGTATGCAAGATTTCTTTTACAAAGACAGAGTGTATATTATACATATGTCAAAGGAACTGTTAAGACAGAAATTGCTTATATAATGATATCCAATGGTTTGTATGAGATACAAGGGAAGGTAAAAAGTGCATATTTTAGAGAGCATTTGGCTATAGAGGCAAAAATAGAGGAATACAAGAAGATAGGGTTTAAAAAGGTTAATGGGTGACATCAGTAGAACCGAAGAGTTTAGAAGTGAATGTTAAACATTGTGGTATAACCATAGAATAATGAAAGAGTTTTATGAAACATGCTCACTAGGGTGGATTAAGTAAAAAGAACAAATATTAGAGTGCATGTATATATGCATGAGAATGGAAAAGAGAAATGGAATAAATAATAACACATCTATAGTAAAGTAGTACAGGATTATGATGAAATCTTAGAAAGGGGTTAGAGTGAAAGTGAAAAAAAGGCAGAAAATGTATGAAAATAAGAGGCAGATAAAGAAGGAGATAATAGGCAAAATACTTGTTGAAAGGAAATTTAGGAAGAAGTGACACAGTCAAAAGGAAAAGTCTTGTGTAAACAGGAAGAAGTTCTGAAAATATAAACAGTATTTTAAAGAAATGTATGGGAAATAAGTAAAGAAAAATCTTATTGACAATGGAAAGTTAAAGAACAGACTGAAGTTTTAAAGGAGGGGAATAGAGAAAGTGCACCTGGGACCAGTGGAATAAGGTATGCTATTTTTAGCTTTTAGGGAATAAAAGATGAGGGGTGTTATAGAATTCCTATATAAGAAAGGTGAAAGGACAGATATTAACATTGCAGACCATTTGCATCAAGTAATGTGGGCTATAACATTTTCATGAAAATTCAGCTCAAGCGGTTGAGTAAAATGATACCTGATGTGATGTATCAACATATACATGGTATACTAGGACAGGATTTAAGAGAGATGTTAAGTTTGTTAAAAAAGGTGACAACCTAGAGACATTAAAATGACAGAAAGCTGCTGATGTACATTGTTGCAAAAGTGTTTGATAGCACAGATCATAACAGAACATGGAAAATATTAAGACGTTATGTAATATGTATTAAAACAATACAAGTTCCATAGTCACTTTATTGAAAAATGAATACAATTATGATAAACAGGCAGGTAAATGATGGTGTTCATGTACAAAAGGGGTTTAAACAAGGATGTCCAATGAATGAGGTTATATTTACATTGGTGATGAAGGCAGTGGTAGGAAATTTTCAGGGAGGAGATTAAGAGAAGATCACTGGGGAATAAACAGATGGGCATTTTATCTCTATGCATGTTTTATGCAGATGGCTTAATCCATAAAGTCTGGATTATAGACGAGACTGAAGATGGAAGAGGAATTAAAATATTTAAGTTTGACATTGAATGAAAGAAACAAATGATTTGGGGATACAGTGAAAATAAATGAGCATATTTTTCCATTCTCAAAGTCAATGTATTAGGTATAACATTTGGTAAGCAATAGGTGGTGAAAAAGCAATGGGAAAAACTACTTGGAAAAATAAAAAAGTAGTACAATAATGTGGAAAACATGATGCATATATTTTTATAAGTGTAGTTGGTACATTCCTATGTTTGGGGAAAGAGGGATATATGTGGAGTGTGCATGCATTTCTGGCAGACAGAGAAAAATATCAGAAGTGGTCTTCAGCATTATATAGAGTTATAGCTTGAAACCTATAAAAAGAAGAGTTTTGTGCCAAGAAGGAAAGAAGGAAGGTGGGGATTAATAGATCCTGTTCTATACTTGGCATTTTTGAATGTTTCTTTTATTTTGAGTGAAATGGGTCAAGGGAAAAATATTACGGGAAGTGTGATATGGAAAGAAATATAAAGCTGCATGGGGTAGAGTCAAAAGAAGAAATGCGAGTTAATAGAAACAGCTAAATATGTAGATAAAATAAGAATGTGGGAAACAGGTATGGAAGTAGGGAAAGTTAAAAGGAAAGGTTCTTATAAAGGAACTATGGAGGAAAATTATTATGTTAAACCATGGAATAATTTGAAGGAAGATGAGAAAAAAGCTATAACAGAGAGTCAGGCAAGACTTAAAGAAGTTTGGGAAGTTTATGACTTTTTGTGGGTACTGTTATTAAATAAAGGACCTATCCAGGGAAGAAGTCCTTTATTTTACCACTTCATAAAGGTGGGAGATCAACAGACTTAACTATTACCCTACTGTTATCCACTCCCATCTATTTAAAATTCTAGAAAAATGTACTCATCATCATGAACAACTGCTAAACTCTCAGCTTGAGTATAATCTTCAATCTCCTACTCACAGCTTTCATCCTTACTACAGTGTAATACTACACTCCTCAATTTCTGTAATTCTGTAATTAATCTCCATGAGCATGCTGATAGCCTAGTATCAGTGGTATTCCCTGACCTGTCCAAACCATTTCACACTGTGTTCCATGCCAAACTTCTTAATGAACTCTCCTCACTTGTACTAGACAGAACATCCATCTCATGGTTCTCTAGTTATTTAGCTGACAGAACACAAGCAGTCAAATGTAACACCTACATCTCCTTTCTTTGTATATCTGAAGGTATCCCCCAAGGCTCCATCCTAGGCCAACTTCTGTTTAATATTTTCATTAATGACCTTCACAAAGCCACCAAAATGTCTGAATCATACTGTATGGAGATGATTCGATGCTCAGCTGTGTAGTCAAAACCATTGAAAAACTGCATCTTACTCGGCAATACCTCCTCTCTGTTGCTCCGCAACTCCCATCTCTTACTGAACCCTAAAAATCAAACTATTCCTCTTCACTCCCAAACCATTCCATGGCAACAAATCCAACTTCACCTTAACCACTTCAATAACACCACAACTGAAACAGTTTCATACCCCAAACTACTTGGAGTAATGATAGATGAAAACATGAACTCTGAACTCTGTGTAAAAGAAGCAGTCAAAAAAAACACTAAAAGCTAAGCTTGGCATCCACTGCAGGATTAATCCTTATTCAACTGAAGATGCCATACCATACCGACTCCCAACCCTTTTATACAGAGCCCCCATACTTATCAATCTTCAATATACCTTAACAAACCTACTTGAGCACTGCTGTAACAAAACAGCTAAAGTTGCAGTTAACCTGCTACATTGGTCATAGCATTGCTTAGCCTTAAAACAACTCCATTGTTTAGAACACCCTCACTGCTTGTCTTACTCCTATCTGAGTACTACACATACTCTTATCTACAGCCTTGAGAAATGCTCAAGCTTTGCCAGTATTCCTCTTCAGTATATACCAAATAGAAACTTACATTTGGGTGATAAATCTAACTAAATGTGACCAAATCCTAGAATTCAGCAATTGACTAACTTTTCTCATGTCACGTATCCAAAATGTGGAATAACATTAAACTCCCGCTAAGGCTGGACACAACACTTAAATGTTTTAAACAGAATCTAAAGCAACATGTAATGGTTTGCTTTTCCATCACCCCCTAGTTAGATTAATCTATCTTCTTTCTTAATACTGCTGAACTCTATCTACTCTAAATCTGTTATATTTGGCCCTGCTCTTACTCTGCTCCCAGCTAAAATAATATACTTTTCTCCCTCAGTACTACTATAACTGTATCTTTTTCCTACATCGCTAGTATCAAGTGAGACAAATATGTAATATTAACCATCTCACTTTTGTCCATTTCTGACTATTGCCTAACTCAGCTATAATATTTTCTGTCTGCATAATTACCTAAGTATTAGTTCACAGTTCCTATTTAATCTACATTGTGTCATGTTTAGTCTACTATATAGACTCTGCAGCAACTAAATTGGGTCGAATCTCCTCACTATCTCACTTATCTTCAATAAACTACTGCCCATAAACTTATCTACCACCCAACATCCCGTCCATCTCTCGCCTCCGATCTGACCATGTACCAACCTAATCGACACCTCAGGTGTGAAAACAAAATGTTACTGACTATTGAGAAACCTAAGCTCTCATCTGGCCAAATGTACTCTTTCACTGTCTCTAAGCTATGGAATAATCTTCCTCCTTCAATCAGAACTATCAGTAATCCTACTTATTTTAAAAATTCTCTCAGATTTCATCTCTCCTCTCACTGGCTATGCACCTGTACCCTAACAAATAACCTCAAATTACTGGTATTTCCTCTCCTTCTCTCTACCATACTAACTCCATACTAATACTACATACTACCATACTAACTCCCTCTGCTGTCACTTTTAGCTTGACCTTTCCCTACTTTTGCCCATCAGTCTCCTCCTATTCTTACTCTGAAGCTAACTCTTCTCACTGCTAAAAACTCTACCTATACATTTTCACTTACATGTTAATTGAATGCATTCTATTTTTATATCATGTTATTTTATTCCAAAGTGTTCTTCATTGTTGTTACTACTTTTACTACAATCTACTTCTACTACTCAATATACTTTGTAATGTGTGCAACATTTCAGTGTATGTAATTAATGTGGAGTTTTTCTCCCCTGTATTGTGCATAACATTTCTGTGTGTGTGTAATTATGGGAGCTTTTCTCACCTGTATTGTGTGGAACATTGCCATGTATATGTAAATAATGTGGAGCTTTTCTCCCCGGGCCTCCACTGAAAATGGTCTCATAGGTTTATAGGTTCATACTAGGCTATCTGCCCTAGGGCATTTATAAGCCTAGCCAGAATGTGTTTGGCTTTCGCCACCCATTTTAAATTTATTTTGCTATGCCCTTTTTCGAGGTTAGTATACTGTGCCTCTGTCTAACAGTGACACAGAAGTGATACCCGGGGTAAACCAACAATCTCCCATCCACTCATCAAGATTCCTCTTGAAGAGAGTCAATGAGGGACTCTGCCTAACCTGGACTGGGATTTTATTCCAGAGTGAAGGGAGCCTCTGGGTTATGAATCTGTCCCTCCAGCATGTCCTATTTATTTCAGTGCTGAGGTTCAAGTCTCTCGAGCGTGTAGCTCGATGGGATTTGGATTTTCTGAGGTGCAGCATGTCCATTAATTCTGAGTTGGACATGGCTTTATACGTCAGGCGCAGATCACCTCTGAACAGGCGGTATGCCACTGAGTAGAGCTGGAGTTTCTTTAACCGGGCAGCATATGGCATCTGTTTGAGCCCTTTGATCCTCTTGGTGAGGTACTTTTGGGGTCTTTCCAGTTGCTGCAGGTGTCTGGTAAGGTACATCCCAAAAGGGGCATTGTACTCAATTATGGGCCTGATGAGGGATGAGTAAAGAGGCACGATGACCTCCCCTGATCTAGATGTGAATCCCTTCATGATTAGGTGGGCTATATAAAATGTATTTCTAACCACTTTGGCCACGTGGTTGTCAAATGAGAGATTGTTATCAACTTGGGTCCCTAATTACTTCTTCTGTACTTAATGGATTACCACCTATATGGTAATTTGTGGGCACTTTGTTTTTGCCAAAGGGGATGACTATACACTTTTTGGCATTTAGCTTGAGGCCATGGCTCTGGCACCAGTTGTCTGTTTCTATGAGGCCCTTTTGGAGGATGCTTGTGTCGGCTGGAGAGTCGATTATGGCGCCCAGTTTGCAGTCATCTGCGAACTTGGTCAGCCACAGTCCTTCCGTGTTGGCCTGTACCTCCGAGAAATATATACCAAACAAGAGAGGTCCCAGGACTGAGCCTTGTGGGACACCACTTGTAACTGGTTTGGAGTCTGACATGGCTCCAGCAATTCTAACCATGTGGGTTCTGTCCTTGAGCCAGTTTGCAATCCATCTAGTGACTTAGGGGTTTATATTTAAGCTGGTGAGCTTATCTATAATGCCCGAGTGGGGTATTGTATCGAAGGCTTTTGCGAGGTCCAGGTAGGCTGTGTGGACCACCTTCCCCTCGTCAATGGCCTTGGTGACTGTTTCAAAGAAATCAACCAGGTTTAAGAGGCAGGATCTGCCCTTAACAAAGCCGAAGTGGGTAGGATCCAGTGTCTGTAGGTCCCCAATATCTTTATTTATGAGGTCCATGATGATCCTTTCCATAGCTTTGCAGACCAAGCTAGTCAGGCTTATGGGGCGATAGTTTCCAGGATCCGTTGAGGCACCACCTTTATGGAGAGGGACCACTGTTGCTGTACGCCACTCTTTGGGCACATATCCTGTAGTAAGGCTGAGATTTAACAGTAGTTTTATGTTTGGGTTTAGCTCTTCTTGGAGTTCATGTAGGACGCAGCCCAGGACACCGTCTGGTCCCATTGATGCTGTGTTTTTTGCTTTGGAGAGGGCGGCTCTTACCTGAGCATCTGAGATGTCAGGGGGCAGCACTCTGCTGGGATAGATATTTGCCCTTTTGGTGGGGAGGGGGGAGAAGTTTGCGCTGAACCTGTCAGCTAGGATGTTGGCAATGTCTGTGGGTTCGGTGTATTTTTTGTCATTTTGGACTAATTCTGAGCATATCTGGGAATTACCACCCAGGTTCCTAACATAACTAAAGAAAGCCTTGTGATTATCCTTAGTGTCCTGTGCAATTTTTCTCTCGAAGCTGGCCTTAGACAATTTTATAAGTGCCCGTAGTTTTTTGCTAATACTGATCAGTGATGCCTTCCCTTTTTGGGATTTTGCTCTATCATTTAGTAGCTTCCTCCTTCTATTGTATAGTTTGTTTATGGCTGGGGTCCACCAGACAGGACGTCTGCCTTTGGAGGATTGGGTCTTGGTTTTATTTGGGATCGCATGATCCATGCATTCCTGAAGGTGTTCATAGAATGCATTTATAAAGGATTCTGCGGTCTGGGCTGTATTTTCCACAGGCCCGGGGGCTTTGAAGGATTCCACCTTGGTTTTGAGGAGTGTGAAATTTGCTTTAGAGAAGTTTTTCACTGTGGTTTTCTGGGCAGGGGTTGGGGTCGGGATGTGAATATCCAGTGAGATTAGTTTATGGTCTGATCTTACCAGTGAGGGATACACTTCTGGTCTGGAGCATAGAGTCCCCATGCTGGTGATGATCAGGTCCAGTATGTTTTCCCCTCTTGTGGGAGTGGTAACAAGTTGTTCCATAGCATTTGAGTTTATAAATTCTAGGAACCTTTGGGCTAGGGTGTTGGAGCTAGAGTAATGCTCCCAGTCTATGTTTGGGTAGTTGAAGTCGCCCAATATAATGGTGTTTGGAGAGACCTTCATATTTTCCAGTGTTCTCAGGAAGGCCGAGTGGGGATCCTGGGTTTGGAAGGGTGGTCTGTAGCAGGCTATAAACTGGAAGGCAGTTTTACCCACTGTTAGTTGCACATGGATAGTCTCTGATGCTTCGTGCTTTTCCACCAACCTGGAGGTGTGGGTATCTTTGATGAATATCGATACTCCCCCTCCTTTTGTGGTTCGGTCCAAGTTTTGGGGCCGAAAAGCATGGTATGAGGTATAACCTGGTAGTGCTGGGGTGCTCTTGGGAGGCCTGAACCAGGTTTCTGTTACTGCACAGATATCGATGTTCTCCATGCTAAGGAGAGTTTCGAGTGCATGCATCTAGAGGTTTAGACTTCTGGCGTTGAGTAGCATTACTCTTAGTTTCTTATCCCTTGTGATACCTATGGAGGTGGGTTTGTCTTTTGAGCCTTGCCTAAAAAAGGCACTATGGGGGTAGCAAGAGCCTTTGCCAATATCCGAAAGCCGAGGGGTGACAGGTGCAAGCCATCCCTAGCGAAGCATCGTGGCTTGTCGAGCATATCATCCCAAGCTGACAGGCATTGGATCCCCTTTGAATGACACCAGTACTTAAGCCAATTGTTGAAATTGATCATCTTGTCTTCATATTGTGGCATCATTCTTGGTGAGGGTAAGATGCTACTCAAGGTCAGGGTCATACCGGCCTGGGCTACATGCTCAGAGAGCTCCTCTATGTCTCTTTTCATGTAGTCCAGGGAGGTACGTCTCGGGTCATTCACACCAGCATGGACAATGACTGAGTCATATTTGTACTTGCCTTGGAGTGACCTGAGTGCTTGTGTTATGTGGCGGATCCTAGCGCCCGACAGGCTGCTCACCGTGACCCTCTCCTTGTTCAGCCTGGTGAGCGGGACGTCAGTGTGCCTGACGATAGAGTCACCTATTATAAGTGTATCAGGTGTGCTGTTTAGTCTTAAGGGCTGTGACTGTTCGGCACACTGGCTTTGTGAGATATGTGTTGCACGTGTTTTGTTTTAGGGTAGCGGTTGCTTGGGTGTCTGCTTTGGAGGTCTCTGCTGCTTAGGCAGATCTTTATTTAGAGCCTCCGAGTATGTTTTTGTGTGATTATGTGTTTGGTTTGCTGTCGTGGTAGGTCTATGTGAGACTGGAATTGTAGTGAGTGTGGTTTCTTTCTCCTCCTGACTGGTTATGCCAGTACTGAGTTGAGAGAGCTTAGCCTCCAGTTTGGCTATATGGTTGCATCTCTCACATGTGTTGGAATTTGTTGGGAGGAGGAGAGGGTTGTCTGTGTACATGAGGCAGTTGTAACATTGCCTCAAGATTCCCAGAATCACCAGCTGGACCGGACAGGAGATTGACAACTGACCTTTGGACATGCTAGAATAATATTGGGAATTCCTTTATAATTGAAAACAAGGGCCAGTGGGGAGTGAGGGTGTAGTGCTTTTAATTTTTAGTGCTGACTTATATAATTGCTTTAGTGAGCAAGTGCCAGGTAACTTAAGTGCAATGTGTTACAGGTAACTTAAATGCAAAAACGACAAACAGTAACTTTCTTTCAAGTGAAACAAGGAAATAAGTACAGTAAGCAATGCAGATATCACTAGTGATCCACAGAAGTGCTGAGAAGCCGCGTATTAGGTAGAATTAGCGTTCCAGGGGAATAACAAGCAAACAAACAACAAGCATATAAACAAAGCTAGATTCAGCAGGCCTGGATCTAGTCTATGCTACAGCAAACAAGGTGTACCAATTTCAGTAAGATACAGTTCAAATATTCAGGCACTATAAACCTTTAACCAGAAATTCCCAGCTCAGAAGGGCAGAGTCCAGCCAATTCTCCCACAAGAGTGCAGACCACGAACCTTCTTAATGTAAAATAACTGGCCTGAAGCCCAAGGGCTTAAACCAGAACTAATATACTTTAAGAATAACAGACACTGGGCTCTCAATCAGCAGTTCCCAACTTAGAAGGATGAAAGCTACCTGTCCTGCCACCACAGTGCATGCCACAAACCTTCCTAATGTAAAACAACTGGTCTGAAGCCCAAGTGCTTAATCCAAAAGACTTAGAATGATAGCTACACTTTAATCAAGTTACTACCAAGCAGTAATAAATACAATTGAATACTTTAGAGAATGCCTGGATTAGTGCTCAAGTTACACAAACAAAGCTAGATCCAGCAGGCCTGAATCCAGTCTATGCCACAGCAAACAAGGTGCACCAACTTCAGTAAGAAGCAGTTCAGATATGCATGCACTATAAGCCTTTAACCAGAAATTCCTAGCTCAGAAGGGCAGAGTCCAGCCTCTCCTCCCACAAGAGTTAATGTAAAATAACTGGCCTGAAAGCCCAAGTGCTTAAACCAGAATTAATACACTTTTAGAATAACAGACACTGAGCCCTCAATCAGCAGTTCCCAACCTAGAAGGATGTAAGCTACCTGTTCTGCCACTACAGTGCAGACCACAAACCATCTCAGTGCAAAACAACTGGTCTGAAGCCCAAGTGTTTAAACCAAAAGGCTTAGAATGTTACACCAAGCAGTAATATATACAATTGAGTACTTTTAAGATGATGCAAAAGTAAAATAAAGTAGGTAGGTAGAAACACAAGTACAGTAAAAGCAGATGAAATTTTTTTTTTTTTTGAACAAGTGCTGAGATCAGAGAAACAGATTTGAGTGCTGAAACTAGAAAACTGGCTAGTTATAAGAAAAAAAAATTAGCTAGAAGGCTTCCCTCCAACACAGAAGGGCTTGGGGGCTCAGAAGCCTACAAATAGTCTATACCACTTAACAGGAAAGGCAGGAAACAAGCTTAATTTTTTTTTCCTGTTTCCCAGATGCTCTCTTTGTACACAGTAGGAGTGCCTGAAATCAGAATATAATCTCACTGCACTCAGTTGAGTGAGCAAATGAGATGGGCCCAGAAGGAGTATCCAAACACAAATTTACTAGAGGGGCGGGCAGTTTCAAGGCCACTAAGATTAACACAAAAACAAAAACAGGGAGGGTGGGTGGGACTAACTGAAGAGCAGAGTCAAAACTTCCAGTTCAGTTAATATTCCTGCAACACAGTTAAAATCAATTTAAATACTGTATTTTTAAAAAAAAAAGTGCAGATAAAGGTACTTAAATTCTCTTATACGTCCAGTTGAATACAGCTAGTTCTTAGCCGGCCAAAGCTGAGGATTTTAAGCAGAAAATATTTCACACTGTACCACTTAAATAGGCAAGGACAGGAAATCAAAGAATGTGGCTAGCCCCACACCTGTAATTACTAGCAAATAACAAAATTCAGCAAACACTGACTAACTTCCAGTTCAGTTAATATTCCTGCAACACAGTTAAAATCAATTTAAATACTGCATTTTTTGAAAAAAAAAAGTGCAGATAAAGGTACTTAAATTCTCTTATACGTCCAGTTGAATACAGCTAGTTCTTAGCCGGCCAAAGCTGAGGTTTTTAAGCAGAAAATATTTCACACTGTACCACTTAAATAGGCAAGGACAGGAAATCAAAGAATGTGGCTACCCCCACACCTGTAATTACTAGCAAATAACAAAATTCAGCAAACACTGACTAACTTCCAGTTCAGTTAATATTCCTGCAACACAGTTAAAATCAATTTAAATACTGTATTTTTGAAAAAAAGTGCAGATAAAGGTACTTAAATTCTCTTATACGTCCAGTTGAATACAGCTAGTTCTTAGCCGGCCAAAGCTGAGGTTTTTAAGCAGAAAATATTTCACACTGTACCACTTAAATAGGCAAGGACAGGAAATCAAAGAATGTGGCTACCCCCACACCTGTAATTACTAGCAAATAACAAAATTCAGCAAACACTGACTAACTTCCAGTTCAGTTAATATTCCTGCAACACAGTTAAAATCAATTTAAATACTGTATTTTTTAAAAAAAAAGTGCAGATAAAGGTACTTAAATTCTCTTATACGTCCAGTTGAATACAGCTAGTTCTTAGCCGGCCAAAGCTGAGGTTTTTAAGCAGAAAATATTTCACACTGTACCATTTAAATAGGCAAGGACAGGAAATCAAAGAATGTGGCGACCACCACACCTGTAATTACTAGCAAATAACAAAATTCAGCAAACACTGACTAACTTCCAGTTCAGTTAATATTCCTGCAACACAGTTAAAATCAATTTAAATACTGTATTTTTGAAAAAAGTGCAGATAAAGGTATTTAAATTCTCTTATACGTCCAGTTGAATACAGCTAGTTCTTAGCCGGCCAAAGCTGTGGTTTTTAAGCCGAAAATATTTCACACTGTACCACTTAAATAGGCAAGGACAGGAAATCAAAGAATGTGGCTACCCCACACCTGTAATTACTAGCAAATAACAAAATTCAGCAAACACTGACTAACTTCCAGTTCAGTTAATATTCCTGCAACACAGTTAAATCAATTTAAATACTGTATTTTTGCAAAAAAAGTGCAGAAAAAGGTACTTAAATTCTCTTATACGTCCAGTTGAATACAGCTAGTTATTAGCTGGCAAAAGCTGAGGTTTTTAAGTAGAAAATATTTCACACTGTACCACTTAAATAGGCAAAGACAGGAAATCAAAGAATGTGGCTACCCCCACACCTGTAATTACTAGCAAATAACAAAATTCAGCAAACACTGACTAACTTCCAGTTCAGTTAATATTCCTGCAACACAGTTAAAATCAATTTAAATACTGTATTTTTGAAAAAAAAGTGCAGATAAAGGTACTTAAATTCTCTTATACGTCCAGTTGAATACAGCTAGTTCTTAGCCAGCCAAAGCTGAGGTTTTAAGCAGAAAATATTTCACACTGTACCACTTAAATAGGCAAGGACAGGAAATCAAAGAATGTGGCTACCCCACACCTGTAATTACTAGCAAATAACAAAATTCAGCAAACACTGACTAACTTCCAGTTCAGTTAATATTCCTGCAACACAGTTAAAATCAATTTAAATACTGTATTTTTTGGGAAAAAAGTGCAGATAAAGGTACTTAAATTCTCTTATACGTCCAGTTGAATACAGCTAGTTCTTAGCCGGCCAAAGCTGAGGTTTTTAAGCAGAAAATATTTCACACTGTACCATTTAAATAGGCAAGGACAGGAAATCAAAGAATGTGGCTACCCCTACACCTGTAATTACTAGCAAATAACAAAATTCAGCAAACACTGACTAACTTCCAGTTCAGTTAATATTCCTGCAACACAGTTAAAATCAATTTAAATACTGTATTTTTGCGGAAAAAAGTGCAGATAAAGGTACTTAAATTCTCTTATACGTCCAGTTGAATACAGCTAGTTCTTAGCCAGCCAAAGCTGAGGTTTTTAAGCAGAAAATATTTCACACTGTACCACTTAAATAGGCAAGGACAGGAAATCAATGAATGTGGCTACCCCCACACCTGTAATTACTAGCAAATAACAAAATTCAGCAAACACTGACTAACTTCCAGTTCAGTTAATATTCCTGCAACACAGTTAAAATCAATTTAAATACTGTATTTTTGCAAAAAAAGTGCAGATAAAGGTACTTAAATTCTCTTATACGTCCAGTTGAATACAGCTAGTTCCTAGCCGGCCAAAGCTGAGGTTTTTAAGCAGAAAATATTTCACACTGTACCACTTAAATAGGCAAGGACAGGAAATCAAAGAATGTGGCTACCCCACACCTGTAATTACTAGCAAATAACAAAATTCAGCAAACACTGACTAACTTCCAGTTCAGTTAATATTCCTGCAACACAGTTAAAATCAATTTAAATACTGTATTTTTGGGAAAAAAGTGCAGATAAAAGTACTTAAATTCTCTTATATGTCCAGTTGAATACAGCTAGTTCTTAGCCGGCCAAAGTTGAGGTTTTTAAGCAGAAAATATTTCACACTGTACCACTTAAATAGGCAAGGACAGGAAATCAAAGAATGTGGCTACCCCCACACCTGTAATTACTAGCAAATAACAAAATTCAGCAAACACTGACTAACTTCCAGTTCAGTTAATATTCCTGCAACACAGGTAAAATCAATTTAAATACTGTATTTTTATAAAAAAATGTGCAGATAAAGGTACTTAAATTCTCTTATACGTCCAGTTGAATACAGCTAGTTCTTAGCCGGCCAAAGCTGAGGTTTTTAAGAGAAAATATTTCACACTGTACCACTTAAATAGGCAAGGACAGGAAATCAAAGAATGTGGCTACCCCCACACCTGTAATTACTAGCAAATAACAAAATTCAGCAAACACTGACTAACTTCCAGTTCAGTTAATATTCCTGCAACACAGGTAAAATCAATTTAAATACTGTATTTTCTAAAAAAAAGTGCAGATAAAGGTACTAAAATTCTATTATACGTCCAGTTGAATACAGCTAGTTCTTAGCCGGCCAAAGCTGAGGTTTTTCATCCACTGCCCAGTGGACATTCCAGGTAAACAAATGCAATAAATAAATAAATGTTAGGTATATGTTGTCAAGCCTCACTTACTTCTTCATTTCTCATGCATATTGTATATTCTATAGTGTATTATTGAACATAATATAGAGCTTTTCTCTTTCTGGGCCTCCAATAAAAAGGAGCAAAGCGTATTTAGACCATCCTGGTTAATAAGTGTAAATAAATAAATAACTAAATAAATAATAATTACATGTGTTGTGCCTACAAATGATCTATTGTGATCACGCTACTACCCTAGTAAACAAACTTAAATAAATATTTAATAAATAATAAATAATAATGCTTAAATGTTCAGATATCCATTTAAGTATTAATATTAATATATTAATACACAAATGGATGTCTGAACATTTAAGACACCATCCCTTAACATGCCTTCATATGCAGAAGCCTTCAACCAAACCTCTTTACTTCCTTGTCTTTACCCTCCATGTCCCTTGTCCACCTTCTCCTCTACTTTTATTAGTTTGCAACACATTAAACATATTTATTTATTTATGTATGTTGTGTGTGTGTGTGTGTGTTTGTGTGTGTGTGTGTTTTTGTGTGTGCATGTGCTCGCGTGCGTGTGTGTGTGTGTGTGTGTGAGTATGAATGATACACATAAATACCTCCTGTGTCATTGTTTTATTTTTTCACCCTAAAGGTTTTATTTTCCACACCCTTTTGTGTTGCTTTTGTTATTTTTTCATTTTCTTTCATTTTTTTATCTGTTTTATCTTTCACTTCTTTTACATTTACTTCTACTTTCTGCTTACTTTCCTCTCCTACAATTGCATTTTCTTCACATTTTAACCATTTTCTCAGTAGTTCATTTTTATTATGTCTTCATTTTTGCCATATGTTCTATATTCACAAATTCTGTCATGTGCCATCTCCACACAAAATTAGAACTTATTTTCCTTACAGAGTTTGTACTGACATGTCCAGTATTTCCAAAATGGAGCTCATTATTAAATTAAATTACTCAAATAACCACCCCAACATTTACAGCTGTTATATAAAATGCAGATATATTATTTTTAATATCTTATGCATATTTTCATATTTACTTCCCTACAGCATAGGTGTTTAGAATGAATGTCACACTTTATATTATTTTAGTTTTCTGAGCATGTATATTTCTATATAGAAGTGAAAAGGTTACATAACAGTGCATTCCAAAGTTAGACCACATTGAGTAGTGTAAAATGGAAGACATACGGCATTTTTGTTAATTGCTCCCTTTTTAATTTTATTCTGCTTAGAAAACATATCTCTCAGATTATTATAACACAAGTGTTAGCTGTTTCACAAATAATTAAGCTTACATGAAGTTTGACGTATGAAAAAGCTGAAAAACAAAGTGGTACTTCAGATTCACATGTTATCTCCATGTCTGATATTAGTAACTTACATTGCATAAGACCAGGATCTTGTTTTATTTCTACGGCTTGACAGTAGTATTATGCTGTGTCCCCCCTCCCCCCCGCAACACTATAGCTTGTTAATATATGAACATGCTTAATATAGCACAGATCATTACAAAGGGTTATACAGCAGAAACAAGTTAGTTCTACAGAAGACTGGATTTCCTGCAAACAACTTAAAAGGCATTATTTGAACTCAAGCTCTTTATGAATATCACTGCAGTGCAGTATTGTACCAGAATAATAAACTAGATTCAGCCAGTATACTTTTTGTTTTATTTATTCAGTTGTACAGCTGTTTAAGTAATGGTCAGGATGTAAACAAAGAACAGAAACTTCCAGCTGCCATTTCCTATGTCACCAGTTTCATGCCATCACTTGTTTGCATACTGCACTTTTTGGAGTACCAGACTGCAGGTGAGTGCTGAATGCTGAATGCTATATGGGAGCATATCTTTATGTTCTTCAGCTTTGTGTCTTGGAATGCATCCAACCTCCTACAGAGAGAGAGACACACAAATGTGCTAAGGTTATATAACTAGAAATTCAATTAACACAAACTCTGGGTTGTAAACTAATAGTTGATGGACTTTTTTTTTAAGAAAATATTTATTTATAAAAAGTTGACTAAAATTTTACAATGCATGAAAGATCAAAAATAATTAACTTATCCACATGCATCAGATACAACAAACAATCATAATAATAAAATAAATAAGTGTGCTCATAGCATCAGAAGCAGAAAACAATTTAGACTGGATTTAAAATATATAGAGATTTCATATCGATAAAGAAATCATGGTGTCGTCAAAAGGTAATAAATTACAAATTAAGCCATTAGATTAATGGTGTACATCTTTTTGTAAACAAAGCAAAACATATCATGAATATCTGCTTGCCTCTCAGGCTAAGGATAATTATATGTCCTTATACACTTTTCTTTAACTACACTGGATAAATAAAGAATAACCCACAACACTGCTCTGAACCTATTTATAACAGCACGTCTAAGTCCAGTCATACATTGCCAACATACTATCAAATGTTTGCTACACATTTCCCCCTTGAAACTATCATCCCCACTCCAAACATTCCTGAGTCATTACCCCCCACCACCATCTCAAATGATCATATGCTGAAAGCACTCTCCAGGACTAAGACCAAGAACACCTGACAATATAACAGGTTGGCTAATAAATAGTGCCAAGCAGGTTCTTGCCAATTATCTCCTGGAGTTGTTCAACCTAAGGCTTGCCACAGGATATGTTCTGGAGTCATGGCTCACTGTGGTGGTGATGCCCCTCCGTAAGGATGTACCAACTACTGCCAACCACTGACCTGGGTAACTTCAAACTCATTAGTCTTGTCTGTAAAGCAATGAAATGTATCTTCACTGACTTGATAAATCAAGACATTACAAATCTGGTCAGACATGACCTGCAACCACTCAGATTTGCTATAGGCAGGTCATGCCTGCTGAATCTGGGGAACTTCTTTGAAAAGTTCAAGTAGGCAGTGAACATTGGTCACACTAGTCATGCTGCCTACTTGGACATGGCAAAGGTGTATGACACCATACCACATGATGGGATTGTTAATAAGGTAAAGGCCTGAAACACTGATCTCTGTATGGCAAGATGGATTGCAAATGGGCTCTAGGACAGAATGCATGCTGTCATGGTCAGTGAGGCCTCCTCAGTAAAGGAAAAGGTGACCGCTGGCATTTTTCTGTGTTCCATACTAGATTCCCACCTTTTTTGCATTTACTTCTCTGACCTAAACACTGACAACAAGGATCCATGGCTGACTAAGTTGACTGATGATTGTAAACGTGGTGCAATTGTTAAATCAACCAATGATACTAATATATCCTTCAAATAGAACAAAAATGCATTAACTGATGGTGCACTAAATAAAAAATGGCTCAAACCAAATGCTGAGAAATACAATATCATCTCCTTTAGAAAACAATAAACGTCTACTACCTACTATATCAATAACATTCCACTCTCCACTGAGTCTCTGATCAGGGACTTGGGCACCTGGGTTGATGTCTTCTTCCTGTTTCTTCTTCAATCACCACGTAGGAACTGTACTCAGAAAATTCTTCTTTACCTTACAATTAATCACCAAAGGCATCTCATCTAGAACCAAGGAAATTATTACCCCCTCACTCTACCCTGGTTAGACCCACTATATAATATGAAGCACCCTTTGCATGTTTGTCTCTAGACAGATCAAAAAACTTGAAAACCTGCAGGGGTTCCTAACAAAAAAGGATCTCAGGCCTCAAAAATGTTAGTTATCAGGAAAGGCTGAAATCACTGTACAGGCTCCTGAGGGGAAACATGTGCCTTGCATTCCATACCCTCAGGAAGCCTGTTATCCAAGATTTCCTCTTTCTTGATATATCAGATAATGTTGCCAACACCAGAGCAAGAGATCCCAAGTTGCATCAGGTAGAAAAACACAAACTAAACGGAGAGATAAGTTCAGTATCTAGCACCTCACCTTGCTTTTAATAGACTCTCTTTGTATGTTAAACAATGTGACTGTTGACCTTCAAACATAGCTTAGAAAAACGGATGGGTGCCCTAAAATACACTCTGGGACTTCTAGGTCTTGCCTTCCTTGAAAAAGTTTTTAGAGTATGAGGGTGGTTACTGATAAGGCAGGCTTGGCCTCTGGTTGAATAACTTTGTGTTTGTTATGATTGCTATGATTTCTGTGTACTGAAGGGACATTATAAAGTTTTATAATTAGGAAACCGATACCAGTCTTCATACTAAAGCCCAGAAGAAGATTCCTACTTGAGAACATTTGATGTTTTATTTTTGCATTAGACAAGCAGACCTCCCTGCTGTAAAGTCAAAGTCCTCTAATATAGTCACTATAAAGACAGAGAAATCAAAATATTTAATTTTCCATTGAAAATTTACATTCCCTTGTGGACCCCCCAACTGCAGTTACTGTAAGCGTAATTCCGTTGTGGATCCCCCCAACACATGAGCAACAAAACGGGTTTCAACTGCTCTAACACTGACCACTACTACCACAGCCAAGAACCTGGGAATTGCAATTTGGAATCAGTAGTTTACAGAGCCTACTGCACCCAATGCCCTGCCTTCTATATTGGGAAAACTATCAACAGACATATCAGAATTGCTAGACACCTTACCGACATCCATTACAGCAACAACAACAACGCACTAGCTAAACACAACCAAGATCAATCCTGATACAAGACATTCCAATTTCATATTTTAGATGGCATATCAAAAGAAGAACTACAAGGATCATTAAATGACAGACTGGAAAAATGTGAATTAGAATGGTAGACCAGATTAGAAGCATGTAAACCACCAGGCCTTAACAGTCAGATTTCCATCACCAGCATTTTCAGTCTTAGGAGACTCCATCACCACCATTATTATTGACAGCTGAACTCTCCTGTTTTAATTAGACTTTGGTGGAGATTTATACAATTATTTATTAATGTTTAATTATTAATTGGTTATTAGTTATTGTACTTCTGTTCACAAAAAAGTCTTTCTTTCGAATTAAAAAGTTCCACCAGAGAGGCAGATCTGGAGAAGCATGAATGAAAGCTTTACAGACAAGTTATATTTATTAATTTTAACATACAGAGACATTTTTCAGTGGGGTTATTTTCCTCATTATTTAAATTCTCTTATGTATTTTAAAAAAATACTGTTATTTAACTGATAAATTGCTGTACACCAACAAGAACAACATTTAGTTTCTATATAAAAAATAGCAATCATGCATAACCCAGATTACGAAGACCTCACTGGTGTTTGTTGTAAGACCCATAGCACACCAGCATTTCAATTTTTCACCTAGTCAGATTTTACTTCCTGATTTCCCACATACAGTTTCTGCATCCAATCACACAGACAATGGATAGTACAGCATGTGTTTTAGACAAGTTAGCCTACATAGTTGATTGGATGGTTATCATATAATGGTACACATTTAAGTATCTATAAAAAACACCAAACACACAGACCTCTATTACTGTATCCTCATAGGTGCATTTATAAGTCTTATAGCACACTGTTTTTTTCAAAGTTCTCTCATTCAAGCATTACTACTGAATTTTCTGGCTGCAGATGCTCCATTCAATCACACAAAGGCTGGAAGCAAGATCACCATTGGAATATTAAAACCACCTGAATTTTAATATATATTCTAAGGGGTACCTATTACTTGATCGACAAGTCAAAACAGCGACACTCACATGTTCGACTCCACATCATCGACACTTCATAACATCGACGTTTCAGGTAAGCGATCTTCCCCCTCACAGGACCCATGGTAGCACTCGTTTCTGTCTTTTAACGCACAAGGTTTATGTCAGTCTTCAAAATGTACTCTGACAGCGTTGTCCTTACCTTCTTAATAGTGAAACGAGTGCTACCATGGGTCCTGTGAGGGGGAAGATCGCTTACCTGAAACGTCGATGTTATGAAGTGTCGATGATGTGGAGTCGAACATGTGAGTGTCGCTGTTTTGACTTGTCAATCAAGTAATAGGTACCCATTCTAAGCTATATTAAATTTTAACCAATCCCAATTATATGTTTATGTTTCTATAGAATTAAATAGAATGTTGATTTTTTTCCTTTGTTTTTGAAATATGTAAAAATGCAAGATTTAT